>NC_067398.1:658400811-658700811 GCF_016432865.1 Antechinus flavipes | reverse complement strand
AAGTGAAATAGAGAACACTGTACACAGCAACAAGACTATGTGATGATAAATTCTGATAGGATTGGCTCATTTCAGCAATGAGGTGATTCTGGCCAATTCCAATAGATTTGGGATTAAGAAAGCCATCTGTATCCAGAAAGTACTACGAGGACTGAATGTGGATCACAATATAATGTTTTCACCTTTTTTGTTGTCTGCTTGCTTTTTTTTCTTTCTCATTTTTTTTTGATCCAATTTTTCTTGTGCAACATGATAAATGTGGAAATGTTAAGAAGAATTACATATATTTAACCTATATTAGATTACTTGCTATCTAGGGGAAGGGGAAAGGAGGGAGAAAAATTTGGAACACCAAGTTTTGCAAGAGTGAATGTTGAAAATTATCTTTGTATGTATTTTTAAAATAAACAGCTATTTAAAAAGTTATACCAAAAATGAAAAAAAGGAAACGTCATTTGTACAGAAAAATCAAATGAAAAGCATGTTGTTGATGCTGTTATCTTCTCACTAAGAAGAAAATGCAAGATTTTTTTTACAATGTTATTTCAGTCAGCATAATTAACCACATGGTCATAAACTTTAGTTACTGGAACACAGTAAACAAATTACAAAAAATATTCACTACTGCACTTATTTTCATAATAGTGTTGACTAACTAGTGCTTCTCTTTATCTTCTACAAAGAATTAGAAACAGTTCTATAAACTGCTATAAATAAGAGGTGTGCTGCTGAAAAATTTTTTTAAAGTTCTTCACTGAATTTAAGAAGTGAAAGGGGCCTTAGAATCCATTACATACAACTCGTATCTCACCAAAAATTCTCTCTACAACATTGTCTACTTGAACACTCTGAAGGAGAAGGAAACCTGCTAATTCCCATAGTAATCCCTTCCATATTTAGACAGTTTTAATTGTAGTCAACTTCGTCCTCCTCACTGCAACTTCCACCCACTGCTCCTAGTTACATCCTTTGGTAATAAAGAAAACAGGGCGATTCCCTCTTCCAATATAGCAACCTTCCCAAGATTTGAAGGCAGCTATCAAGCGCTCTCTTCTCCAGGCTAAACATCCAAAGCTGTTTCTATAACAAATCCTGACATGGCATGTTCTCCAGGCCTTTCACTTGTCCTAGTTGCTTTCTTCTCAAACATATATCAATTTGTATACATCTTTCTTAAAATGTAGTAGCAAGAACTGAACAAAGGCCCAAAGTTTTAGCTTGATCAGGGAAAAACCATAGGAAAGATACTGCCTCTTGGTTCTATGCCTTACACACACACACACACACACACACACACACACACACACAAGATAGCTAGATTTGTATATGTATATATATATCATATATATGTGTGTATGTGTGTATATATTTGCATATATATACACATACATATAATCTATTCTGAACTTAAACACCAATAAAGAATTTTCAAATTACATAGAACATAAAAAGATTGTATATAAAACATGTTTGTATACCATTCTGAATTCTTTTCTCTGAATTTGTTTTAAAAATGCAGCAATGACCCTCTTTTTGTACTTTTGTTTCTGGATCACTAAGTTTTCTCTCTCCACCCTGATATTATAAAATAATATATGCCCTTATAACAAACAAGCATAATTATGTAAAATTTAACCACATTTTGATCATTGCTGAAAATATATATTTCACTCTAGGCTTCAAATCTCCCATCTCTCCATAAAAAGGTAGATAGCTGCATTTTAATATATTTCTCTGAAGCTAAGGTTGGTCATAAAATTAATCAGAATTAGCAAGTCTTTCAAAAAATTTTTTTAATAATGTCATAGTGACCGCACAAATTGTTCACCTAGTTTTGCTCACTTCACTCTTCTTAACTATCTAAGTTCCCTCAAGCTGAATCCATGTTGATTGCTTGCCTTTTTTTCTTTTCCTATTCATGTGCTCTAACTATTTATCTATTAAGAAATGATTCTTGTTTTTATATATTTGAAACACTTCTTTATCTCTTTTGGATATCACACCTTTATCAAAGAAATGCTGGAAAGATTTTACTTAAATCATTTGTTTCCCTTATTTAAAATTTATAAGTAATCAAAAATGTCCATTTCATCTTTTCTGGTTCTATCTTTAGCCAAGAATTCTTGCTCTGAATCCGTAATATAGAAAACATCTCCTTCCTTGCTCCTCTGACTTGTTTGCATGACCTTTTATATGCAGGTGATGTATTTATGCATTTGGAATTTTTATTGAGATATAAAATGCTCTAAATTTAATTTCTGCCAAGCTAATTTCCAATTTTCCTAACAGTTTTTGTCAAAAATGGAGTCCTTATCCCAGCACTTGGGGATCTTTAGCTTTGTAAAATACTGTGCTTCTTTGTTTACTTTGTTTTATGTATTCTGTACCTAATCTATTTTACTGATCAACTTTTTTGCTTGTGAATCAGTATAAAATAATTTTGATGATTACTGTTCTGAAATAGTTTGAGATCTGGGCTACCTTTTTTGTAATCCCCCACCCCCAACTTTTTTAGATTCTTGAACTTTTATTCCTTCATCTGAATTGGATTGTGTTTTTTTCCCCCCTAGCTCTACAAGGTAATCTTTTGGTAGTCTGATATGGCACTGACTCTGTAAATTAAATAAATTTTTAGTAAATTGCCATGGCTCAACCAAGAACAATTACTATTTCCTAGTTAGATCTGCCTTTATTTCTATTAAAGTATTGTTATCATTATTACATTCACGTTATATATATGACATTTAACTATATTCTGTAAAATTATTTTGAGACTTCCTGATTGGTTTTGGTAAAGTACCAAAAGAACCCCCCAAAAATAACTGATGATATTTATGTGGTTTTATTTTACATACTACTACTATGGACAAATATAAATATTTACAATTAATTTTTAGTTGAATCTGTTGCATTCATATTCATCTGCATAAAAGTAATGGTTTTGTTATTTCTTCACCAACATTTATTTCTTCACTTACTTATTGTTCATGGGTTGCTGGGGATTTTTTTTAGCTATAGCTAGAATTTCTAATATTATATGGCAAAGAGTATTTAAAATATGTTCTTGCTTTAAGCCTAATCATACTGGAAAAATTTCTAGTATTCCCACATTACATATCATGTTGGCTCTTGATTTCTGATAGATACTCATTCTTTTGGAAAAATATTCTCTTGATTTTAGGTTAATATTATTTACCATAATAAGGAAATGTCCATCTGTTCCCATGCTTTTTAGAGCTTTTAATGTTAAATGTGTATTGTATTTTATAGGGCAGTTATAGTGCCAGTCCTGAAGTTAGAAAGACTCATCTCCCTGAGTTCAAATCTGGCATTACTCACTTACTAGCTGTGTGACTGGGCAAGTCGCTTAAACCCTGTTTGCCTCAGTTCCTCATCTATAAAATAAGAGAAGGAAATGACAAACCACTCCAAGATCTCTGCCAAGAAAAAAAAAACAAAAACAAAAACAAATGGAGTATAAAGAACCAGATATCACTGAATTGACTGAACAATAAAAAAAATAATATTTTATGAAATGACTTTTCTGTATCTTTTGATATAATCAGACACCTAGGTGGTGCACTGGATAAAGTGATGGACCTGGAGTCAGGAAGACCTGAGTTACATCCTGGCCTCACATAGGGACTAATTGCATGCTCCTGGGCAAGTTATTTAACATTTGTCTCCCTCAGTTTTCTCATTTGTAAAATAGGGGAAAAAAAAGTAGAGCTGTTGTGAAGATTAAATGAGATAATACTTGTAATGCACTTTACAAATCTTGAAGGGTTAAAAATGTTAATTATTATCAGTAATAATAATAATATTAATAATATGATTTTGTTGTTACCATTACTAATATGATCTGTTACTTTTATAATGTTCCTAATACTGAACCAACTCTTTTTATAATGTTCCTGATACTGAACCAAGTTTTCATTCCTAATTTAAATCTAGTCTCGACATAGTTCATCTCTCTAATTAATGTTTATGGGATCTCTTTGCTAATATTTATTATTTTTTGCTTTAGTGTTCATCAGGGATTTTGATCTATAACTTTCATTCTCTGCTCTGTCTTTCCCTGGTTTAGGTATTAAGATCATAGTTGTATCATCTTCAGAATTAGGCAAAATATTTCCTTTTCCCATTTTAGCAAAATGAAATATCATTGTTCTATAAATAATTGATAAAATTTACTCAAATTCATCTGGTGATGGGGAGGTTTTTTTGGGAGCTTATGGCTTGTTCAGTTTCTTTTTCTGAGGATGAATTCTCCTTTTTAATGTTGGCATTTCCCTCCCCCTTCTCCTTTAAAATCAAAGTAGCTCATGGTTTATCTATTATGTTCCCCCACCCCCCAAAAAAACCTGGCTTCTAATTATATTTGTCACTGCAATTTTTTTACCTGCATATCCAATTTATTGACTTGTTCTCTCTTTCTCTCCCTCCCTCCCTCTCCCTTTCTCACTCTTCTTCTCCCTTGACCACTTCCCTCTCCCTCTCTCTTTCTGTCTATGTCTCTCTGCCACAGTCTCTTTCTCAGTCTTTCCCCTGTCTTTCTCTGTGTCTCTATCTTTGTCTATTTCTGTCCCTTTTAGTCTCTCTGAAGGTTTTATGCTCTAGAACATTTTTTTTTAAAAAGGTACCATGGGCAGCTAAAAATTATCTTTCAACACCCATTAAATAATTATCAGACATCTACCATATCAAACTTTTAAAAATTCTATTTAGATCATTAATTTCTTTCCTCTTTCATGGTAGCTTAAAATAGGCTTTAACTATGAAATTTTGTTTTGGCTTCAATTTCACATTGTTAACTCACAGAATTTGTATTCTTCTAAAATCTCAACAGCTTTTTTCATAGTAACTGTTGTCTAGCCATGTCTCTACCCATTTGGTAACTTGAGGTGGCAGTTGTTAGGTTTGTTTTTTTTAACTCAAGGATACTACCTTACATTTATCTGTACTAAACTCTGCCATATTTGATTTGGTTCATACATTAACATGTGATTTTTTTTTTGGAGGGGGGAATCCATCTTTCAATTGTGTTCACATCTGTTGCTCTAGATATTATTCTCCAGTCCTAGGGACGTCTCTTATTGTCTAAGGCCCAAGAAAAAAGAGCAAAAGGAGGAAACATACAAGGAAAAATTTTCAGCACATTAATTGCACATAAATCCCCTAATGGTAAAGCTGCAAGGAAATAGCTTGTTAGAAAAGTCATTCGTAAGAGTGTACCCTTTACTAGAAGGATCAATAAACTTCCATCACTACAGGCCAGATATTGTTCTCTGCTATTAAATAAGATAATATCAAAAGTTAATTGAACTCTCGACATAAATTTCCTTTTCAGTATGAACATACATTAATTTTAAAACTTTTTTTAGACCCAGATTCTGTGATTATAAAATGTTAATTATTCCTGATAAATTCTGTAGATTTTAAGCATGCTATCTATACTTTCATCTAAGTAATAGATAAAAATGTTAAATATCATACAGCTAAGCAGCAAACAGATCTCTGAAGCAATCCACCAGAGAACCTTTATATTGAATATGATTGATGTCATTTAACCAAATTTAATCAACCCAAACATACTAAAGTACAGCTCACTTTCCTCTATGTCAGGCAATACAATAAAAGATTGCATGGAAAATGGCACAGTGCTAAGGACACCAGGAACACTGAACATTTCCTGGCTCTGTGACTCTGGGCAAAGCTCTTTTTTTGCCTCTCCAGACAAACAAATAGGAACTTATGCATTTTCCTGATCTAGTAGGTCAGTTATCCTATCAAAAGCAGGAATAAATTTAAGTCTAGCATAACCTATTATAAATGAAAACCTGCTGATCTTTAGTGTTCACTGATTTCCTTCTATATGTTTATTGACTGACATTTCTTTAAAATACACTCTACAATTCTAACAAGGTTAAAAATCAAAAAAGAATAACCTATAAGGACACAAAAAAAGATGAACATTCATGAATATAATGTCTTCTGTTACTAAATATGTGCTTTTTTTGAAATAGAAATTTATTGTTACATATTTTAAAATCTCCATGATATGCTGCTGGGCACATAACAATGTATGGTTTTGTTTTTTTCCTTTTTGTGGCTTTCTTTTTTCTTATTTTGTATTTGGTTTCAATTAAATAAATCAAATTTTTTTAAAAAGTCAAATTCATTTTTCTATAATGTTCAGGCTTTATCATCTTCCTCTTTCTCCAAGCCTGTTATACTTCTCCCATTTTCCATGATTTATCAAAAACCATTTACAGATGCTAGTAAACACCTCTGATAGTTTTTTCAGTACTCTACTTCTGTATTTCATCCAGGCTAGGTAAAAGGAAGTCTTTGAGGGACTGCTTGCCTTCTTACTAATCTTGCACTTCCACTTCCTGATAGTCATTTTTGTTTTATCCTACTCCAAGATCATTCTCTTTAGGAGAAAAAATAGATGTGCAATATGAGTTAAGTAGGTCAACCTCACCATCCATCTATTATTCCAATCTAAGCAGTAATACTATCCCTTCATTAATCTTCCTTTTGCTTCCAACATAACAAACAAAAATCTTTTTTTTCTATCTTTTGGCATTCATCACCGGCCCCAACTTATTCTGAGCTTTAGTGCCCCTGAAACAATTCTTAGAGGGTTTTATCAAAATTATGTCGATGTTTTCAATTACTTGCCCTTCCATTTTCTTTATATGTCATTAAAAAAAAAATCTGAGTTTCTGGATGAATCTACAGTGGTTCTTTTAGTCAAGATTCCCTTTTTCCTAGTCAACAAAAAGATGAAGGATGAAGACAACTGCAGATGTCTTCAGAATTTCATTCCTGAAAGCTTTCTATTTGTTTAGACCTGACTTCCCTTTCAAAATATAAGGCCACTTGAACCTACATATCTTTTCTTAATACTTTTGAAATCTGCTCTCAAAAAATCTAGAGTGCATTTCCTCTACTTTTTAAATATATCAGCTGGTCTGCTTTTAGTAAGCAGAGCTAACAGAGATCTGATAGTCCAGTGTTGTTGTATTATGTTGCTGCAAAGTTTGTGATATTTTTCAAGTTCCTTATTCAATTTTTCCTCCTTTTTAGTTGGTTCATAGTACTGCTTACAACAATATTACTTTTCTTTCTTACTCTACTGATCTTTACTCAATGTTCTCAACCATGTAACTCCTTACGTAAGTACAAATTGTTAATATATGATGCTTTCCCAAGCATTTTAATCTATTCAGCTTCAGCTAAATAAGGTATATCCCTTAAAAATCCAAGTCTAGTCATGACCAAGTGTTAAGTAATACCAATTTTTAAAAATAAGTATTTTATGATGTCTTTTGTTTTAACATCATTATAGTTTACTCGTGTCTCTCCTCTTGCCCCTCCAAGAGAGCCATGCCATGCCATGCCACAAATAGTATTTCTAAGGCAAAAATAAATAAAAATAATTTAAAAATTAGTACACCCAAACAATACATCGAAAAAGTCTACAAACATGCATAGTACACCACCACTTTAGAGCTCCAACCTACAACTAAAGCGTGGATTTGGAATGTCATCTTATGTGTCTTCTTTCAAGCCATACTTATTCTTTTTGTTCCATACTTATTCTTTAAAGTTTTTCAACATTTCACTTTTGATTCTGTGTATATGGTTCTTTATATTTACATTGTTGCCATGAGGTCTATTATTTTCTCGGTTCTGCTTACTTTACTCTGCATCAGTTCACATAAATATTTCTCTATATTTCTCACATGCATCATTTACTACAGCACAGTAATAGTCCCTTTACAGTTATGTATTACAACTTGTTTAGCTATTCCGTACCTAATGGGCATCTAAATTTGTTTTCAATTCTTTGCTAATCAAAAAAGTGCTGCCATAAATATTTTTGTGTATATTGGAGATTTTCCTTTTATCAGTGGCTTTCTTGGAGTAAAAACCAGGTTTCAAAGAGTATTAATAGTCTTTATTTGAATAATTCCATACTGCTTTCCAAAATGACTATAATCAATTCATAGTTCCACCAATCAAGTTCCTATCTTCCCACATATTCTCCTACATGACACCTTTGCTAATTTTCAGGGTGTGACATACAACATTTCTATTATTATTAGTAATATGAAACATTCTTTTATGTGGTTATTAAAAGTTTGCAATTTTTATTTTCAGGATTATTCATATCCTTTGACTTCTTATGTATTGAGAAATGGCTATTGCTCTTAATATCTTAGATATTAATCTCTTATCAGAGAAATCTGATACAAAGATTCTTTTTTTATTTGACTATTTCCTTTCTTATCATAAGTACATTAATTTTGTCTGTGCAGAAGCTTTTCAGTTCCATGTATCTTTTTGAATTGCCTCTATTTCTTGTTAATTTTTAAAAATTGAGATTATATTTTTAAATCTGACAATTTATTCATATATAAAACTTTGCAGAATTCTCTTGCACTGATTATTACAATAGCCTTCTAATTGGTCTTCATCTTCCAATTAATTGATACTACATTAATTTTCCCAAAGTATTAATTAGCCCTCTCCCATTCAAAAATTTCATTGGCTTCCTGTTTGCAAAAAAGTATAAAACAATGGCAATTACAACTTCCCCTTTCCCCAAGGATACCCTGATTTCTCTTTTAAACCCAATTCTCCACTATTCCCTAAATGTGTATCACATACCAACCAAATTAGATTACTACTTTTCCATGTCCTTGCTTTTAGGTTTTTCTTCTTTACATCTCTAACTTTTCTCAAGCAGTTTCCTACAATTGGAATGCTTTCCTGCTAAAGTTCCAGGTAATCAAAATCCAAATGTTTCCTAAAGGACTCCTTTTATAAAATTATTTTCTTTAATCCCCTTAGCTAATCTCTACTCTAAGCCCCATCAAAATTTGTGCAATCCTTTCCTGCTCCAAATCTATGATCCTTTAAAAAAAAAAAAAAAGAACCATAGATTTTAGACTTAAAAGAGGCCTTTTCAAGGTCATCTAGTAGAATGTCTTCATTTTATAAAAAATGAAAACTGAGCCTCAGCAAGGTTATGTTACTAGCCGAGGTCACACAGAGAGTAAATGGCAGGGTGGCAAAAGAGGTTTAGATTCTCTGGGCTCCAAATCTGGAATTCTTTTCACTACACCACAATACACAGAGACAGTTACCATATCTTACCTTGTTAATTGTGGACTAACTCCTATTCCCTCATTAGACTATAAATTGTTTGGAGAATTGGGTAAGAATAAAATATAACTTCTCTATCACCCAAAGAGGCGGACATAGGGCTGTGCACTAAGTATATTCTCAATACATATTTGTTGAACTGATTGATACCAAAATTTTTGGTGTGTGTCAATTTCCCAACTACACTGTAAGCTTTTTTGAGGGTAACAACTGTCCTCAAAGTCCTCTTAACTTTTTTGTACTGGTGTTCCCTGATAAGTCTGTTTTGTATGAATATGACGTTAGGAAAATTCAGTTAATCACATCTTTGTAAAATGGGTTTTCTAAAGAATCTTACCTGTTAGTGATAAAAATGTTGAAGGACCTGTGTTTGTTTTGGTGCTATAGCTTTATCTATGTGTAATCTGCCTTGTACTCTGTTTCTGAACTGTCAATTTTGATTCTCATTAATCTGGTAAAAACCCAGAGTCTAAGCAGCAACAACAACAAAGAATGTATCCTTTTCTGTATTCCCTTAGGGCCTAGCAATATACCTTGCACAAAAAAGATCTTCAATAAATATTCAATTCTAAATATTTTTGTCTCCTGGCCAATTTTCCAAGGGAGCAACAAAATCTTTGGAGTTTATGTAAAAAGATATGTCTAAGTAAAGCTAAATTGGAACTGGTTCATGGTCTTGACTGGCAGAATAAAAAGGAGTGGCCACTTACCTTTGCTTCTGGTGTATTGGCTGTTGCCTCATTGCCATGTATTGAGTGTCCTCCTGTAATCGATTTAGTGGTGAGTCCGGCTTTAGACGAATCCCATAATAATGATATTTGGAATTCCCCCTAAGAAGAAAACATTTACTACCTAGATATCTTTACTGTTTAAATAAATTTGTCTGTTCAATAACAGATAATTGATAATACTAATAATAATAACTTTTATATGAAACTTAAAAGTTTGCAAAGCACTTTACTTAAAATCACAGAAAAAATTAGGAAGGGAGTGATATCTAGGTCTCTTCTCCATCCCTCTTTCCTCCAATCAGGCTTCAAAAAAGCTATTTTAGATAGGCTACACCTGCTATTTCTCCTATGCTTAAAATTATCTAAGGAATTCTACAACATTTCCCAGCAATGCATTGCTTATTCAATTCCCTAGTTAATTCAGGAAAAAGATAATGTCAAGGACATTTTAAACTATTTGACAAGTCAATTAAGTCAAAATTATCAACATAAGAAGAAAAAAAATCAAAATAAAGAGTTAAATTTTTGAATACAGCAAGATACATACATGAATACATCAGTGTCTTAGGAGTCCTGTCCCCAGTTCCCTTCCCAAATGGGGCCCACTCTGAAAGCCAAGAGCAATGGAAAACAGGCCGAGCCTGGGATCTCCTTGCTGCCAAAAATCCCCTTTGCATCATGGTGAATCAAGTATGTGTCCAATAGAATACTGGAAAAAAGGAAGAAAAAAAGGGAACCAAAGCAAAACCCTCAAGTGTCACCTGGGAAGATTGGAGACAGGACACCCTTAAAAGACCCTGTGGCACAGCTACAGGAGAAAGTGGGAGAGATGGAGAGGAGCAATATTATCATAGTGTGGGCCTCAGGTCCAATGGTTGTAGTGTCTTCTGAAGACTTCAATTTGACCACCTTTGTTATCTTTGTATAACACTTTGCTTTTCTATTTCCTTTTTTTCCTGTATCTTCTATGTTCCAGAGAAATTAATTGCAGCAAGTTTAAAATGACAGCTATGTAAAGAAAGCTATGCTTTTCTTCTTCAGGGATCTGATATGATAAGTGTATTCTTTTTTCCACTGATGCAGACAATAGTCCCTCGAAATCTCACAAAGTTATTAAGAGCTACTGTGGTTGAAAAAAATTCCTCCTGCAATAATTAGCTACTCGGATGATTTAGCCAGGGCTGAGAGAATGCCAAAGCTGCTGCTGGAACTGTGCCCCAAGCCCCAAACTGTCTTTATGCCATTCTGAAGCATCCAGAGAGGACTTCAGTAGAGAGCTTTGTGACTGACAACAAAAACCATTCCCTGACCTATTGTGACGATTCAAAGAAAACCACAGATGTTTAAAACCTTATCCATTTTGGTTGTAGTTCAGACAATAAGCAGATATAGAAGATACCAATGATAATGAACCATGAGAGCACAGGTAGAAGTAAAAAACAAAAACAAAACTGTACCACCACAGTAATTAGGCTTGGCAGCAATATTTATTTTATCTCAAAGAAATGCTTATCTTTTTCAGGTAAGAAGAACTTGTGGATGGGTAATAAAGCATTAATAAAAAGTTCCTGGCACAATATAACATTTATGGCAATGAAGACAAAGACAAAATCCAATAAACCAGCCTGTCCCAAGAAGAATCAAGAAGCATTAAAACCAAATATAGTGAAGAAGCAAAGCATGACCCCAAACATCAAAAAGGACAGAGTTTTAAAAGTTGAAGTTTAAATTACCTTTTTGAAATTGATTCCTGCAGTACAAAGAGATCTATAGTTGCTAAATGATACCTCAATCCTACAACAAGGCTAAATACCATCATAGTTCTTGTTGCTAGCTCATATAAACCCTAGTGTGCTAATAAGCTTAATCAAGTTGATGTTAGTTCTAATTTGGGAAGAATATCTATGCAAGGTTTAGAAACTGCATAGCTCCTAAGATATATGTCTGGATAAGGGAAAAAAGAGTTGACAGAAGTCAGATATATATATATATATATATATATATATATATTCAATCAAACTCCTTTGTACTAACCTTGTCCCCAACCTTCGTGTTCTCAGCCCCACAAACACAGACCGAATCAGTTTTCCAAAGGAAGCAGCATTCACAGGATCTAGTTTGTGTTCCTGGCAGTGCCGAAGATAATGGTTATAAAGAGAACTTCTTGGGAGGCTCACACCTTCAGCAGTTTCATAATTATCAAGAAGCCACTGGAGCTAAAGGGGGGAAAAATGTATTATATATACATATATATTGTAAAAAAAAAAAAAAAAAACACTGGACATAACATTTAAGTGGGATTAGTTTTTAATATTGTTTTCTTATTTGCTTCATTTCTAATAAAACTTAATCAGGAGATCCAACTGTGATATTCAAAACACTCTAAAAAGGATAATTTACCTGAATTTTTATTTTCCTTTAGTATATAAAATATAGCTAAGAAGCTAAATGTTAGGGTCTGTTCTTCAGTTACTTAAAAGGAAATTAAAACCATAATTTTTTGAAAACCATCACTTCTAATTTTATTGGAATGAGATAAGTTCCAATACTAAAAGAATATAAAATCTAGATAAGCAGAAGAAAAAAAATCAACAAGAACCTAATTATTTTGTTTACCCTTAAATTCTTATTACCTTTCCCAGTCTCCCTCAATGCTAGTGCCTTTCCTCAGATTATCTCCAATTTATACTGTACTTAACTTGCTTTTACATAGTTGTTTGCATTGTCTCTTATTAGATTAGAGCTTCTTGGAGGGATCCTTTTGCCTTTTTATCTGTACATAGCAGGTACTTAATAAAAATGTTTGTAAACATGGCATGCCCCAAACTCTCTGATCCAGCCCAGACTATTAGCTATGTGACCCTAGGCAATCACTTAATATGTCTCCTTTAGTTTCCTCAACTCTAATCCTGGGATCATAAATAGCACCTATTTCCTACGGTTATTGTTAGGATCAAAAGACAAGATATTTGTAAAGTTCTTGGCACATAATAGGTGCTTAATAAATGCCTGTTCCCTCCACTCTCCCCTTTCCCAGTAACTTCTCAATCACTAGCAATCTAGCTTCTGACACTATCACTTGACTCAAATTGTTCTCTCCAAGGTCACTAATAACCTCTTGATTGTGAAATCTAATGATCTTTTCTTGGTTGTCACTGTTCTGGACCTCTATTGATTGCCCTTCCTTATATACTCTATGTTCTCTTGGTTTTATAATTTAGGTCTCTCATGATTTTCTCTCTATCTAAGAGATGCTTTCTTGGTCTTTTTTGCAGGTTCATAATTCATGTTCCACCTCTTGCATGCATGTATATCTCTCCTGGTCCCTCTCCTCTTCTATGTTTTGGTGATCTTATCTTTCATGGAGTTACCTATTATTGCTATGATTTCTATATCTAGCTATCTAGCCCTCATGTCTCCTGAATTCCAATCTCACATCCCCATCTACTTCTGAAGATCATCATCGAGATTTCCCATACCTATTTTCAAACTCAATAGACCCAAACATAATTATTTTGTCTCCCAAACACAACCTTCATACTAACTATCCTTCTCTGTTAGGGTATCGCCATTCCTTCAGTCACCTCAATCTATAATCTAAGAGTCATCTCTGACTTTTCACTCTCTCCTCTTAACTTCTACCCGATCAGTTACCAAGTTGTGTTAAGTTTATTTCTTTAATATCTTTCACATTAACATCCATAAACACCATAATCAATCAAGACCCTTATCACTTAGAACTACTGCAGCTGCTTTCTAATAGGTCTTCTCTGCAATCTATCTTCCATACAGATCCCTAAACTGTAGACCTGCCCATCAGGAGCATACTCTCTTCAAGCCTGATTCAAGAAAATTCAGTAGCTCCCCTCTGTCCTTGATATAAAATATAAGCTTCTCTGGCTTAGACTTCTCTGATTTCAACTTATCTTTCTAGGTTAATTATATTATTTCCCCTTATGTCTTGTCTCCTATATTCCATTGGATCTCTCACCTCTGGGACTTTGCACAAATTATTCCCCAAAACTGGAACTGCCTCCTTCCTTATCCTTCAAGGCCCACCCCAAGTGGCCTTTCTGGATTCCTCCAATTGTTAATCCCCACTACCCTTCATTATGTATTTATTTTGTGTATATCCTAAATGTACTTGTCTGGGAACATGGATTATCTTGTTTTTGTTTTGTATCCCCAATACTTAACAGAAGGCATGGCACATGATAAGTGTTTAATAAATTCTTGTTGACTGATTATTGCTTTACAATTTTCAAATCTTCTTCACATTTATTATCTCATTGAGGCTTTCACCATTTATAATGAGATAGATTAGGAAGACAGATGTTACTATCTCCATTTTACAGGTAAGAAACTGAATTTTAAAAGTAAATGACTTCTCCAAGACTCCATAATTAACAAATGGTAGCGTTCCTGTGAGAACCTAAGCCTTATGATTCTAAGTCTTGTACTGTTTCCAAAAGGGTTGGAGCATTATTTTTTTGAGCAATGACATAATTATGTCAAAGAAATATTTTAGGTATATCATTCGTTCTGGCAGTAATATCTAAGATGGAGTAGAAGAAAAGAAGTCATTGGAACATAAGATGGAGGGCAATTTTCAACCAAGTTTCTCCAAGTAGGGCTGGATACAGAGTATATCATAAGATGGCAGATCAACCAGACAACTCCTAGAAAAGTTTTCCATAAGAGAACTTCTCACTGACAGAATTAATTAATACTTGCTCAATGTTGCTCTCATGACTATCTTGACAGGTTTTTCAAAACCTGTACCTAAGTATTATGGAATATCCACCAATGCAGGATCCTATTGATTTCAATCTTCTCTCTCATTTGTTTCAGTAGTTGAATATTATGTAACCTGAAAGTTTTTTTATTTTTAAAGGCATCAAGTGCTTTAATTAAAATTAAGTTACTGGTTAAATTTCCCATAAGAATAAGAGAATACCCACCACCATACCAGCTCCATTAACACAAAATCAATCATAGGGAGGTTTAAAATGGATTCCTACCTTTGGTAAATGTAATAATTCTAATACATACTGCTTTAAGGTTTGGTAAAGCATTATAGACATTATTTTCTTTGGGCCTCTCAACAATACTGCCTTATCCCCAGTCAACTAAAGCTCAAAGATTAAATAATTTGCCCAAGTCAAAATTAGTTGAATGTCAGAGACGAGATTCGAATATGGGTCTTCCTGACTCCCACTCCTTCAGATTAAGATGGCCTCTACAAAGTAATCGAGTTGGATTCTTTGGATGATAGGCTTCTGAGTCATCTCCAAAGGAAGGAGGAGACAGAAATGAGGATGTGAATGTGGATGGGAGACCATTTGTGATTTTATCAACATAGAAAACTCCTAGAAGATGAAACTCCTTCTACCAGTACAAGCTAGCAACTTCTCTCCAACTTACAGTCTAGAGAGCTGCCCAGAGCACGGCGAAAGGCAGATGTTTTGCTTAAGGCTATATAGCAAGTGTGGACCAGAGGCAGGACATGAACTAAGAATGTCAAGATTTTGAAGCCAAATTTCTAGCTACACACACACACCATACACCATGCCTCTTTAGGCAAAGAAAGAGTACAAAAGGTAATGTTTATCTAAGAAGCTGAGTACCTGACAATTTTTTGAAGTTCCTACCTCCAAATTTCACCAGGCAACCCTGATGGTAGCTCCCATAATTATCTAGGAAATGGGAACAGAAGGAAGCCTTATAAACCAAGAAGAGAGAAAGAATTTCTCTGGTTTTGTTCTTACCACATCCTGGACATCTCTACTTATCACAAAGAATAGTAATAGGTCTAATATTTAAATTTTTAAAAAGCAATTCCCCCTAAATTTTAAAAAAACATATTTCATGTTATTCTCCACTAAAATCTTACTCTAAAGTCATTTCCTAACAAGGAGTAGCTTTGAATTCTCAGTATTCATACTAGCAGAGCAGACTCTAGAAATGCCTGGAGTATGGGAACTCCAAGCCATAGATTTTGTCATCTAAAGACAAAATCAATTATGTGTGGCCAGGTAGATTACTAGCAGGTTGGCTACTAAGCAATACATTTTTCTCTCTATACAGCAATTAGTGAAAATATCTCCCTATGATTTGGAGCATCAATGGATATCATGAAATCATAGATTTTTTAAAGTATTTTAATAAAGATGAGGCCCATTTATTTATATGCACACAAACTATAAAATGTCAGAATTCCGTTGTATAAAGTGATGAATGTTCAAGAAGGTAATATCCAAAATTGCAGAAACCAGTATGTTTTATACATACTTGTCTCTGTTAAATCTGATCTGTCTTGGATTGCAAGATCCTAGATCTTCGACCAAATATTGGCCTAAATTACTCTGAAAAGAGCCTCAAAACAGTATTCATATATAAGTAGATGCTTGATCGATTCTTTATAATGATGGCAATAGTCATTTGCTACAAACATGGGCACTACTGTGAAAAATAGAAAGCATAAAAATCATAGAAAGCAGAGAAGGGCTTGAAAACAAAGAAAAACTAAACAATGCTGCCAACTTATCACCAAAAGCTATGTGAACTATCACTTAAGTAACTGATCCAGAAACAAGAATTCATCATCTTTGAGAGAAGGTGAAAAGAAATAGCATTATTTAACCTGTAAAAGGAAGACTAAGGGAAGTCACTTAAACATGCATCTCATGAAAGCCCCATGCCTATCAATAACTGACTCCTGGAGGTAAGTGTTGGTTTGCCCTACAAGTGAGAAAAGTGTTGGTTTGGTAACAGAATTCCCTTTCTAGCTAGGTAGCTACTGGCCACTGAGCCTCACATAGACATTACCCTACTTCAGGCCCTCCTAATTTCTCATTCAGATTACTGCAGTAGTTTTCTAACTGGTCTTCCTGTCCCAAGTCTCTTTCCTCTCTAAACTATGCTCTACTCAACTGTCAAAGCTCTGCTCTTAAACACAGTTCTACCCTGCTCAATAAACTCCAACGACTCCCTATTATCTTCAAAACAAAATAAAAACTTCTGTGGGGTTTTTAAAGCCCTTTCACCACCTGGCTCTAACCTACTTCCAGCTTTATTATCCATTATTCTCTTTGGCATACTCTGCAGTCTGGCCAAACTTATCTCACTATTCTTCTTTACACAGAACAGTCTATCTCCCATCTTTGTGCCTTGACAGAGGCTGACTTTCATGCCTACCATGCAGTCTGCAGAGGTGACACTGTCTTTTGAAATTCATTTCCTTAAAAACTCAGTTCAAATACCTCATTCTACATGACCCTCTCTCCCAGCTGTCAACACTTTCCTCTAAAATTATTTTGTATTTATTATGAATACATTTTTTGGTATCTTTAAATGTCATCTCCCCCCTTCCCCCTGTCCATCCCTAGAATATAAATTATTTGAGATCAGAAACTGTTTAAAAATTTGTCTTTCTATCCCTGGTGCCTGGCATTTATAGCAAATGCTCCATAAATTCTTACTAATTGAGCTGGAACTAATCAACACAGCAACCCATTTTCTAAAACCCTCAAGCTTAGGTACTTCAGAAATACATATAATATAAAGATACAACCTGGGTTAGTTATGTCTATATCTGTGTGTTTGTTACCTGTGTTTTCATACTTTTCATATTGTTCTATCTTTCCCATTAAGTTGGCTCTATAAAAAATGGTCATATATGTCTTGGTTTTTCTTCCTATATATATATATGTACACAGTATACCTGTATATAGCACACACATACCTAATTCCAGATTCTAACTGACTGAAATATATAATCAGCAAACATTTAGTAAGTGATTCCTCTATACCAGCCATCAGGCATGGTACTCTGTGCCAGGAAAGCAAATAC
Source organism: Antechinus flavipes (assembly GCF_016432865.1). NCBI lineage: Eukaryota > Metazoa > Chordata > Mammalia > Dasyuromorphia > Dasyuridae > Antechinus > Antechinus flavipes. The sequence continues at coordinate 658,683,048 of NC_067398.1, read as the reverse complement.
AAAGGTGAGAGAACCCCACTATTAAGAAGCTGATATTCTAATGGAGAAAACAATACATACATATATAAGCAATACAGAATATCTACCAAATGAGTACCAGGTAATGTGAAGATGGAGGGTCCTGGCAGGGGAAGGAAGGTTGGAGAATAGAAAAGGCTTCATGGACAAGGTGTACCTCAGCTCAGTTTTGAAGAGAGTCTATAGACCAGCCACTTTTTATTATTACATTATTCTGAATAGAAATTTTTGAGAGAACAAATTATTCTCTGTCTTTCACCAATCTTTCATGGTAGTTGGCTCTTCCCTGATATATCTCTATTTTGAAAGTTCTTTCTTAACTTGCACAGATTAGACACTTAAGAAATGTTTGTTGAGCTCAATTGAATTTAGAGGGGAGAGATAAGAAGACAGACAGACTGCCATAAGCCCAACTTACTTCACCTGCTCTGGCTGCATTCTTTTTGTCTGAAGAATCTGTAGTGCTCAGGAGTATGGGAGCAAGAGAGCTGGGATGGAGATCTAGCTATAGCACCTAATTTCCCATATTTATGAATGAGCTTTATTCACCACACTAAGGCAAGATACTAAGACTAGCAGGTTAGCACTAATAGCTAAAGAACGTGGGCTCTGGAAATTGAGTCTAAGTAGTCAAACATTTAAAAACATGGGTACGAAAGCACCAGACAAGGTGCTGACAATTATGTTGCATTTTGTGACATACTCTTCCACTGTAGACATTTTTTCACTTAAAAAAAAAAAAAAATCAAAGTTTATTTAGTAGTGATGTTTTTTAAACCTCTCTACTTCTGTTACTTCTTTTTCACTTTTAAGTCATGAAAATAACCAAACACAAAACTCCTAAGCCCTATTCAATGGGCTGAAGGAGTAAAGAAAAATCTATAACAAAATATTGGCAAGAAAACAGACATAGCAAATTTAAGTTAAAAACAAGGAGGTAAATTTGTAGAGAAGTAATCAAAGAAAGTTTTGCTTCAAAAGAAATTCGTTAGACAATTTTAAGCATTATTTGTATTCAGAGAGATGAGAGAAAATGTACTTTGTCATAGACACTTTAATTTTTGTGGACACACCTGGTCTGGTCTATCTTAGTTTTCAAGATGCTACTAAATAACTTTGCTAGTTCTTCCCAAAACAATTATGCTATGCAAGCATCATACTTGGATAATTACCAAAATGATATAATAAAGTGCTACTAGAACAATTTTAGTTAGAGACATCTATAGCACATCTATTCCATGTTTCACAATATAATTTGATTTTTTTTTTCTGAATTAAGACTTCAAGACTAACACTGAGAATAAAAAGTAGAGTTTTTTTTTCTCCTTCTGAGGGTGATTTATAATGACCACATAGCTCTCTATTATATAACTAAGGTGACAGGGCCAGGTCAAATACAGCTTAGAAGGTGGGAAATGAATCAAACCCAGGAGCTTTCTGACCCAGAACTACCTGTGATGTACAGTGGCTTGATTTGGGGCTGAAACCTGTGAAGGCCAGGCAGGTAATGACATTACTTGGGACTTCCAACTCTCAAGGATCTAGCACATCTATAAATGATTGGCTGCAAGAGTACATAAACACTTACCCTCCCGGAATAGTTATATTCTAGGACCTTGTACCCAAATTTATATTCAGGCCATTGACCCCACACACTCCCTAATTTGTCAGGTATCACTTAATTTTAAATCAAATAGGATCCTTTTTCATCTCTAGCAACGACAACAAACAGTGTATTGTATTCTGCCCAGGACAACAGATTCAAGCTGAAGACTGGATTTAAATGAAGACTGAGGATGATTATTTTTGTTTTACAGGACAGAAAAAATGATCGGTTATTCCTCAGGAAAGAATCATTTTCCCACAAAGCAACAAATCGGAATCCATTATAACCTCAACGGTCTGTCTGCTAAAAATGAATTTTGAACCACATACACATGATCTAGTTCAGAAGACTCAGTAGAACCAGAGACAAATATAATGGGGAATAAATAATTCCCCAACTTAAACTTAAAAAGGAAGTTATCTTTTCTTATCTATTAAGTTATCTATTCCAGTAATATCTAATCCACATGTTCTTACTGAGCTAAAGACAATTAAAATGCACTTGACAGTGTTTTCTGATAGCACTTCTAAAAATAATACAAGAATGTCAAAAATGAGAGAATCTAGCCAAGTTTTTCCAATATACTTAACAAGAAATGTGCAATAGTCCCCTGCAAGGTTTGGAAAATAATAGCAGAGTGAAAAATATCCTCATAGTTTTTTAAATAAAAACTATTTTGTGAAACAAATTTCTTTTAAAAAGTTGCTTCAGAAAAATGAGGCTACAGCAACTAAGGTTGTTGCTCATCTAGTGTCATTCATTGGTTTTTAAAGTGTCTATGAATGCTACTTGCAAAGTAGGGACAGATTGTAAAGTTAGACATTAACTTACATGGCTGTTGAGTAAACTGCTTTTGTGTGATGTAATCCCTTCATTTTTTTGTAGGTTTTCAATCGCCATTTCAAGCTAAAGAAAATGTGTGCAGGAAAACAAAATAAAATGGAAAAAAAAAGGAAATCAGAGAGTTAGCATCAGCCAAGATTTGTTTTTATTAATATCCAAATTATGATTAATGCTTCCTATCAAAAAAGACTTGTGACATAAAGCAGGTAAATGAGGCACAGTATTTATGAAATGAAGCTGTAGCAAAGAAATGTTATTTCATTACATGCAAGGAACCAAAGAGCCTTTCAAACATAAAGGAGCCCAGTGAGGGCCAGTGCTTTAGCCTTGCTGGATTTGATTGTTATGAGCCATGCACAGTGTGCACAAGCGTTCACTCCCTTCAGCACAACTTCCCTCCACAGCAAAAAAAAAAAAAAAAAAAAAAAAAAAAGGCTTGATTGTCATCTACTCCCAAAAGGCTTGGCTCTCTGTCCAAAAGCACTGTTCACCCACAACATTCAAGCATTGTTCTAGGGATCAAAAAGAGATACACAAGAAATAAAACTGTCTCCCAACTTTCCAGACTTTTGTGAACTCATAAGGGACTCTACAGCAGATTAATGTAATGATGCCCATAACATGACACCAGTGGCATGCAAACATTATTGAACAGAGAACAGAAATGTGAGAGGGCATATAGGGTGAAGGGGAAACCCTGGTGGAGCTAGTAAGCTATAACCAAACTGAGGGATGAAAGGTGTGATAGGACAAGCTAGCAGACCAGGAAAAGCTAAGGGAACGTAGCACTGTAGACAGTACTGGAACGCTTCCTTTACCCTAACTGAAGGGCTAGCCTTAAAAAGGAAACCCCAACAGACTTGTAAATCCATCTCCAACAGTATTCACTTATAGCCTGCAGAATAATTTGGAGCACAAAGTCAGTTGTACAGAGTGCTCTACTAGATATTAAGAAAAATAAAAAGTTTAGATAAAATGTGATCCCTTAACTTCTCATAGTTTATAATAAGAAACATAAGGCAGATGGGTAGCACTAAATCATGAAAACCCGAGTTCAAATCTCAGACATCTGTGGCCATTTTTGCCTCTATTTGCCTCATTTTCCTCCTTAGTAAAATGAGTATAATAATAGCACCTACCTCACAGGGTTGTTGTGAGGATAAGAATCAGATAATTTTTATCAAACACTTTGCAAATCTTAAGGCATTATCTAAATATAAGCTATTATCACTTTTATAGGATGAAAAATACAAAAGCAAGTGTTGCCCATGAGGGAATGAGGAATCTGTAAAGATTTTGTAGAGGAGGTGGCATTTGGGTAGCCAAGTGAAAGTACCAAGTGAAATTATTTTCCCTCTACCTTATATATACAGAATTATTTATATGTATGTGGCCTCCCTCATTAAAATGTTAGAGTTTTTGTTTTTCTTTGTATCCCCAATGTTTAGTATAGTGCCATAGCATACAACCACCACTTAATAAATGCTTTCTGACTGATTAACTAAGAAGTTAATGCTCTGATAAAATATGAGCATTCTTAAGACAAAGTTACTTTACTTTTGTTTTCGTATCCCTTGTTCCTGTAACAATGCATTTGGCACACAGTATGTATTCAACAACAAAAACTTACGATGTAGTGCTAAACCTGAAATCAGAAAGACCTGAGTTCAAATCCTGTCTCATACACTTACTACTTGTATGACTCTGCTGGGGCAAGTCATTTAACCTGTTTTCTTGAGTTTTCTCAACTGTGAAATAAGTGTCAGAATAGCATTTACCTGCCAGGGTTGTTGTGAGGACCAAATGGCATCATGTTTGTAAATTGCTTAGCCAAGCACCTAACACATAGTAGTAAGAGCTTAATAAATGTCCCCTTAATATCTTATTTAATAGGCAATGAGAAATCTCCTTTAGGTGAGATAAGTGGGCAGCATATCACCCAATTCTGATTTGGATGTCTTGGAAAAAAGTAGTGATCTTTCCTTAACCAGTTGCCATTGATTCTAGGAAATTAGCAATGAATATTGAAAAGGAGAGTGGGGGGTGGGGGAGAAATGTGGCTAAAGGCAGTACCCTCAAGATAAAAAAAAATAAACAAAAATCCTCATCTCATAATTTTCACTATTTCAGTAATTTTGTTAAGTTCTGATCTGTAAACCAATGAAATAGGTATTGATTTTGTTCCTATAACCCTTAAATGTTGGTAATCCCAAATTCCTCTTGAACACCAATCATCCCCAAATGAGCCCAGAATATGCTCCAGGAACTTTGGGCAGCCCAATGAAAGACTCAGGAAACAAGCTTCCCCAGTTCAGAGAGCTTAAACTTGGGCTCACTAAATGCTGCATTGATCTTTGAATAGGGCAGATCACAAGTGGGCACTTCCTTTGGTGTATATTACCGAAATATCCCAGAAGAACGTTATGGAGCGATTTTAGGAGAGCATTCCATGTAAAGAAAGAAGCCAAAATAATTCATGAGATGATTAAAAGTAGAATTTACGTAATGCAAAACCCTAGAACATGGTCAATGTAACTAATAGCCAACATACATATAAGTGTTTTAAGGTTTACAAAGTATTTTACATTTGTATATTATATATTTTATTTGATCCTCAAAATAAATTATTGGGTATGCACTAATGTTATTACACCCAAACATTTATTTAATATCTACTACTGTATGCAGAATGTTATATTAGGTATATCAGGAGATAAAAAGTTTTTGACCTTATCCCACCAAGTGACTGGTAGAGGGAGAAACAAATACACATAAAATATCATAAAGGCTCATAAATCTATTTTTACCAATATTAGGTGATAAAATAAAGTGAGGGTCTAAACAGGAAAGGTATTAGCAATGAAGTGGGAGGACATAATCAAACAAGCCTTTTTGAAGGAAGCAGCATTTAAGTTTTAGAGTTTAGAATTTAATATGGAGATATGAGCTAAAAGTGAGTGGGGGAGGGGAGGGGGCGGGGTGATAAAGTGTAAAGATTCCCTTCAGAGTGCTGGCTTTATCTAGAATGGCCTTAGGACTAGAAAGTGACTGAATATTGGATTTAACCAAACAGATGGAGGAAGAGAAGAAAACAACCTCTTTCTAGAGTATTTTAGGCTATCTTGTGAGACTCCATTAAGTTGAGAAGTTTCCTCTGGCTCTTGTTTAAGAATCCCAATAAACAGATAAAACAGGCAACCTTGAGACTAAAATGATCACACATTTGTATTGTAGCCAATAAAATTTCAAATTCCCCATATAGAAATTAAGTACTCTTCAAGGCACAGGATCACAAAGAGAACAGCTGCTCCACTGGATTAAATGATAGTAGAGTGTGCAATTAGGACAGATCCAAAGACAAATTTAAAATAAACAATCTCCTATTTAAGAAGTGACTACCATTCCAAAGCCCAGTAGAGGGAGCTTAAGCTCCACTATATAACAATCATCATACAACTATCTCAAACCTTAACAATTTGAAATAACTAGGGAGCCTGAAGGGTCCATCTTTGATTCTTGGATGGTACTCTGATCATTCCCACTTCATAATAGCTGCTATTTATCAAGATTATCACAAAGAGTAATTAAAAGCTCTTCTGAAGAACTAACTAGCTTGCGTTTATGATCTTAAAATGATTCTTATAATGGACTATAATATACAAAACACTTGTAAATGAACTGATTACTTTTGGTTTTATGTCATTTTGGACCCGAATTAACTAGTTGCTGCAAATAGCCATATAACAAAAGTCTTCCAGTAACAAATTTGGGGAAACAAATGTCTTAGTAGTTTTGAATTTGGCCATGTGATCCATATAGACGAATAACCTGTATCAGATTGCTTGCTGTCTTGGGGAGAAGGTAAGGAGTAAGGAGAAGGGGAAATGGAAATAAAAATCTTATAAAAGTAAATGCTGAGAATGAAATGGTAAAATAAGTGGGGGGGGGGGGAAGACTATTCTAAAAGATACAATAATAATTTGGATAAATGAAAGAAACTTAGATATTAGTACCAGCAAAAAACAACATTAGAAACAAGAAACTATTAAATAAAAATACTGTAGGCAAAAAAAGTTAAGGGAATATGTTGGATTCACCTAGATCTACTATGTTGTTAAAAAAAACTTTTATAAAATGCTTGTCTAGACTCTAATGGCATTCAAAATTGCTGAATATGACAAAAAGAAATTTTAGAAGATAGAAAAGCAGAGAACTCCATTAAATGAAGTTTCATGAACCTTATAAGATCAATTAAAACAAATCACTTGAGAAGGCAGAGCAGCAAAAGCAATATAGCCAAGTTCTCCCAAAAGACCTAGAAAACACAGGAGACTAAATTCTGATGGGGAAATCTAGAAAAAGGTCACAGTGAGTCATTTATCCAGCCCAGGTAATTTGAAGAGGTCTGCTGTCACTGAATGTGTTAGGTCAGAGCAAACTCCAGGAGCACCCCAGCACCCAGGGAGAGACTGTGGATTAAGTCAGAGGGAGATTCCACCTTCATATCAGGGCATTCCAGTGCAGAAAAGTGCAAAGTAACAGCTTTGTTGATCAATGCCCAGTTTTGGATGACAAAACCAAGGTGAACTTAGAAAAAGACCGCCACGAAGTGGTATAATCAGATAGGGACACCCTAGGCAGTATACTGATAAAGGAGAAAATTCAGAAGGAAACGGCAACAAGGCAACAGAGCCTCCTCTCTCAGTTCCAACATCTGTCCCAGGCCAAAATGGAGTTTACTACAATTCTGTAACTCTGAATCAATAGAACTTTCTTTTCTTTTTTTTTTTTTCCCATTTTTCCTACATTTCTTTCTTTCTTTCTTTTTTTAAATAACTTTTTATTGACAGAACCCATGCCAGGGTAATTTTTTACAACATTATCCCTTGCATTCATTTCTGTTCCGATTTTCCCCCTCCCTCCCTCTACCCCTCCCTCAGATGGCAAGCAGTCCTTTACATGTTAAATAGGTTACAGTATATCCTAGATACAATATATGTGTGCAGAACCGAACAGTTCTCTTGTTGCACAGGAAGAATTGGATTCAGAAGGTAGAAGTAACCCAGAAAGAAAAACAAAAATGCAAACAGTTTACATTCATTTCCCGGTGTTCTTTCTTTGGGTGTAGCTGCTTCTCAACAGAACTTTCAAGCTGGCTAATAACAGGGGCTGAGTCCAACAGCATTCTAATGTTGCTCAGAAGAAAACACAGGTCAGGAACTTGCAAAGCTCAGACTAGGGGTAGCAATCAAACTTTACTCTAGATCAGATGATTTTGGGAACAATGAAGGTTTGAAGGTCCCCACTCTGAGCTATTCTTGAGATCCCAGAATAACATAATACTCAATGATCCAAGAAAGTACCAATAGGACCAGTCTAGATCTTCCCTCTAAAAGTATGGAAGAACTCAGCCCTAATTCCAAGTCCAAAGTCAAGTGCTCTTTAAGATTTATTAAGCAGGGGCATAATAGATATTTACTGATTTCATTAAACTAAGTATTTTCTTATTCATTAGCTAATAACTGGGCCAGAAATTTGCTTTCAAAGTTTTGAGATTTTAGGGGAAGATTGAGGAAGTAGTCTGATGGTGACTCCAGAACTGATCTTTGACTTCCTACAATAACACCCTCCTGACCTTTCAAAAAAGACTTTTTAGACCCTACCAACATCACATAAAGCCAAAGACTCAGTTACTTTTGTATTCTACATGTCTCATGTATCCTAGGATGGTGTGCTTTTTATGTTGGCTTCTTTTTTTTAAATCATACCTACTATATACTAATCAAACTAATCAAACATGTTCAACTGTCAGCTCTCTGTGATCCTTGTGTGCTCTGGTCATCTTATTTGTATGTCATTATCCTAATTCCCCAGAGTCTACTACCTAACTGGCATTAACCTTGTTGATCTATTTCTTTCTCTTCTACACTGCTTAAGTCTAATTTAAGTCTCTTATATTGCCATGAAATAGAAGAGAATGGGAGAGGTTGGCAGACTAAACTTAATATACATTATAAAATCTCACACAAATGGCTAGTAAAAATTTGGACCAGAAATTAGCCTTTCAGTTTTTAACTTAAGTCAAATTATAGCTGAACATAATACCATCTCTAATATATATTGGCCCATGACTCAAGTCACTTAACTCTAGGCAACTTGAAAACTATATATTGCAGAGAAGATACTTTCCTACATTGGTAGAAGTTTCCTCACCCAGTAGTTTCCTAAAGCAATGAAATCATAAATCTATTCCCTAAAATATTCACTTAAACAAACTGGGACATTTTAGAAGATACGAGAGCATGTATGCTTAATTTTCTCTGACAAAGGCTTTTATTTCCTTGAAGCTAACTTCATAGTGAGGGACACACACCAATATGAGGGTCAGATAAACTTCTAAGAAACAATTCAACCCATTTAAATCTAAGTTCTCTAACACTTTCCTTTAAATGGACACCAGGAAAAAAATTTTTTCAATGCAAATCTTATAAAAATAACAATAAAGCTATTTACCAAAAACAGTTGTTTTTTTAAAAATAGCATTCAGAATTTCATCCTTAAATTTTAGCCTCAACATACAAATGATTATGTGACTTCCCCAACTATCGGATTTAAGTGATCATTTATGTTCTTAGAGATCTAAGACTATCTTAGATACCATGCAGAATGTACAGCCTTCTTTTCTTAAGGCAAAGAAATGTGTTTCCTGGTGTCTCTTAGAAGAAGGCTTTACCACCCTGAGGTAAGAATTGACATCTATCTGAAATGACAAATGCTAGATGGAAGGAATGAAGGGAAAAACAGATACACTAATTAACTGTTGGTAGAGTAGTGAACTGGTCCAACCATTCTGGAAAACAATGGGTAATTGTGCATACCCTCTGATCCAATAATATCACTAATAGGTAGGTCTAGCTCACAAAAAGATCAAAGAAAAAGGATCCTTATATACAAAAATATTTAAAGCAGTTCTTTTTTGTGGTAGCAAATAATTGGAAACTGAGATGATGATCACCAATTGGGAAATGGATGAATAACTTGTGAAATATGGTCATAATGAAATATAATTATGCTATAAGAAATGACAAGGAGATTTCAGAAAAATATGATGAGATGTATATAAACTAATGAAAAGTGAAATGAAAAGAACTAGGAGATCATTGTACACAGTAACAATAGTGTTGTAATGATGAAAATTTAATGATGTTAAAGACTTGGCTTATTCTGATCAATACAACAATCCAAGACAACTCCAAAGCACTCATGATGAAAAAAAAAAACAACTCCTTCTCTAGAGAGAGAACTGAAGAATCCTGAGTGCAAGTATAATTTTCTCACTTTATTTTTCTTGCTTTTAAAAAAATACAGCTAATATGGAAATATGTTTTGATTGATTTCATGTGTATAATTGGCATAATATTGTCTGTCTTCTCAGAGAATGGGAAAGAGTGGGAGGGAAAGAGAATTTGTAATACAAAATTTAAACATAAAAGAATGTTAAAATAAATAGTAAAGCAGGAGCACAAGAAAAAAGAAATGAAGGGCGTTAAAGCATAACACATGTATGTATATACTTATATACATGCATACTTTTGAAGAATCTAATTTAGTAACATGATATCCAGATTTCTCAACAATCTTTTTTCATGTAAATATCACAGAGCATACTATTATAATGAATATATTCACATAAACCAAATATTGAAAACTCATTTCTTTTCCATTTATTAGCCCTGGAGCTGAGATCACACCTACATTAACAAGCAGTTATGACTTAAGGAAGACTTCACATGCCTTAAAAAAAAACACTTTAGCTTTTATTATATAGCAAGGTGGTTATTATTGCAAAGGGAATGGTAGAGGTCAGCATTTAGCAAAATTTTCATCACACAATAAATTATACTAACCTCATTTTTTAAAAAAACAGCCAAAACATGACATCAGAAACAAGTGAAAAGACATGCAGATGTCCCACCTGTGATCCATCCCAGATAGTCTCCACTAACAATATTTTACTTTCCAACATATATCAAGTTTTGAGATCACAGACTCAAAGTCATTTATGGTAATTGCATGAGAGGGTGGAAGCCTCATTCCCTATGAAGAGGAAAGCTGAGATCTTATTAGAAACCAATGGAGCTAGTCTTGGATTCCCAGGTAAGCTATTTCATCCCCTCAGGATCCTCCTCATTTCCTGATCAGAGAGAATGTGACTACAATAAATGTACTCTCTAGCCTCACAGGTTGTGATTGGCAAAGTGCTTTGTAAACCATCAAGCACTTTATACCTATGAGTGTAGATGAGAGGATTCAAAAAAGGATCAGAGATGTGCTAGCCAAAGTGTTGATCCTATGTGTCATTCAACCATCAATCTGGGGAAACATCTAGAGCCCTTTGCACAATTGTTAACAAAATGCATAGAATAATAAAAGAAACCAGTTCTGTTGAAATATCAAAATCATTGGAAAGTTGTCAAAATATTTTAAAAATAAATTTGTAAATCCTGATCCCTAGGTTAAGAATACCTAACTCAATCCAACCCCCTCATTTTACAGATAAAGAAATTGAGGCCCTAGGAAGTTAAGTACCTTTCCAAAGTTCATTTATGAAGTATTAAAAAATAAGAATTAGAAAGTAGATCCACTATGTTCTTTTACTACAGGATGCTGCCTCTTCCTTCTTGAAATATTGGCATTATGTTACCATGTACTATACAATCAGTTGGAGTTGATTACTTTTAAGGAATTGGAATTTTAAAAAATTTTGTTGGTAATGAAACAAGACAACTAATAAGACAGCTACTGTTGGCTTTTCCTGGCTTTTGTTTTTATTGGGTCTCCCCAACTGGGCAGAGCTCGAACTTGTCAGCCCTTTGCATCTGCTGACATAGCAATGAGGAAATAACTGAAAATATCAGAAGAAAGCACCACTATCTAAAGTGGTATTTGTATTCATAATACAAATAAAAGGAAAAAAAATGTAAATCCATAAAAGTTACATTTGCCTTAAAATCTCCAAATGATGTTTGAATGCCATGACACTACAAAATTGTTTCTAGTTTAGTGGATTTTTTAAAGATATAAATTGACAGGACCATAGAGCTTGGAGGCCATTTTACAGATGAGGGAACTGAGACCCATGGAGGCTAAATGGCTTATCCAAGGTCATTGAAGTAGGAAACATCAGAGATGGACCTTGAACCCTGGTCCTCTGATTCCTGAGCCATGGCTCTTTCCACTGTACCACTCTCTTCATAAGCTGCTATTGAAATTGAAGCTCATTCATCTTAACATGAAGCTTTGAAGAAATCGGTGGGATTTGAGTTGAGAGAGGCAATTTCCATGTCATCAAATGACTAACAAGTCTTTAATGGTGCAACTTTAATGAGAATAATATTTAAGCTTTTTGTTTAAAATCAGATTTGAATCCCTTAGAAGTGGAACTGGAATATAAAAGTAGGAAGGGTAAGAGTGTATAGGAAGATGGGAGGCAGAAGATAAAACAGGAAAGGGACTCCCACTCCTAAAGCCACCTGCACCTCCAATTTGAGTCCTCTCCTGGGCGAAGGTACTCATCAGCTCCACTCTACTAAAGCTTGATTGATATAAAGCATTATTTATATGGCTTATATTATACAAGAAAAGTATGAAATAAAAAATGTTTAAACAACCATTTTTAGGTCTCATAAAATGCATCTTAATACAAAAGGTTGATGATGCCAAAGTAGGAAACGAGAATAACATTTCCAAAACCTAAAGGACTCCATCCTTATAGAATGGATACAAGCTAGAATAAGCCTGTAGAATACAACTTTATCGGAAATACCTTAACATGCCTTTCATAAATGTGTCCATTTATAGACCTCTCTCTCTCTCGAGATATATATATATACATATATATATCGAGAGAGAGAGAGAGAGAGAGAGAGAGAGAGAGAGAAGAAGAGAGAAAGAGAGAGAGAGATGTTATTCAGCTATTTCTGACTTTTCATAACTTCATTTGGGTTTTCTTGGCAGAGATACTGGGGTGGTCCTACATTTTCTAATCCAGCTCTTTTTACAAATAAGGAATTGAGGCAAACAGGGTTAAGTGACCACAACTAGTAAATGTCTGAGGCCAGATTTGAACTCAGGAATATGAGTCTTCCTGATTCCAGGCCTGACACTTCATCCGCTATGTCTCCTAGCTCTCCCTATAATATGTGAATACCTTCTGTAATATCCCTGACAGGTGAGCATTCAGTTAAGTATTTCCACTGATTGAATGATTTCTACAGAAAATGATTCAAAAATTATCTGCATTTGGACTAGTGATGAAGAGTATCAGCCTGGGATAGTACATAGACAAACATCACAAGAGCATTCTTTCATTCCATATACTTTTTAAAAAACAAAAATGTTCAGAAAGCTACTATATTCCTATTTGAGTTATAAATTTCATTTTAGAATTTATTCAGCTTTAAAAAGAAATTGGGGATTGGAGGACAGAAAATAGAAGCTAGCTAAACCAGTGATTTTAGTGGTATAGGAAACTTTGCAATAAAGACACTCTAGTTCCCAGGACATTATTTTCTCTGCAAATCAGAGACTTAAGAGAGTTGCTTGGACCAGGGGCATTAAATTCAAATAGAAACATATACAAGGATTCTTGTTAGCCACATACTGACTTAAGAAAACAACTTATTAATATTATTTATGTTTTATTTTATTAAATACTTCCCAGTTATGTTTTAAGTTGATTTAGACTGCACTCAGGAATGTTGTGGTCTGTTTGCCATATATCTGATCTCTCTAGCAGCCTAGAGTCCTAAAAGTTAAATGATTTGTCCAGGATCAACACAAACAGCGTATGTCAGAGAAGGGGCTTGAAACCTAAGCTTTCCTGCCTCAGAGACCTGCTCACCATCTACCGCGCTATGCCTCCTCTCAAGCAGTGAGATATCTAGTGTGCATTTTCAAGTATGATTAAGTGATTTCATTATTTAAAGATAAGTAAATAAACATTTTTAAAGCATATAAATATACAAAACAAAAAAAGTATTAAAACTTTAAAAAAAAGAAATCATTGTTTCCTCCAGTAAAATCTCTAATGCTTCCCGGTGAAGTAGAAGTAATCTTTGTCTTCTCAAAGGCTAGGCCCACCTCTATGTTTACCTCTAACAGAAACTACCAAAATGGAATGGACCTTCAAGTATGAGTCCAGGAATGGTCTGTGTTTATGGTCCACAGATCTAAGTTCAGGGAAGTTCCTTTACCAGGCTAGCAATGGAATATAAATTTTTTCAGCCATCCTCAAACTAAATCACTAATCAACTAAGATTTGTGTTATCAGCCTGTATCAATGAAAATCCCAAGTCACTGGCATATTTTAAGTATTGTTTAAAATAAACTAATATGTACTTGTTTACTATAGAGGTATTTTATAGAATTAATACTTTAAAGTACCCTGAAATAACATTTTTCTATTACTTATTTTTTGGTGTAAATTTAAAATTACAAAAAATTTGGGTAGATACAATAATCTGTAAATGATATTTGTCAAATACTGGCATCCCTTTCCTCTTAAAAATTTAGGGCAATTCCCCCTTTTTATTCTTAGAAAAAGGATTCAGCTCTTATGACGCCTCCCTTAGTGAATAGATCCCAAAACTAAGCACCAACAAGGCAGAGTCCTATGTAAAGTTAAGAATTTAAGCCACAGCAGAAATAATCCCTTTTTTGATGATCCCAGAAACTTTGGTCAGTTAAAATCTTGTGAAACAAATTCAGAAATATTACATATAGATAGCCACACATTTCCCACAAATCTATGAAGATAGTTGTCAAATCTCATAAGCATATCAAAAAGATTCATCAGTTACTACTATTTTAAGGTTTTTGATATAACTTACACATAAAACATTAGTGGCATTTGGTGATTTCATTCTGGTGAGTGTCAGCTTACATTCTAATTCTAATGTATAATGCAAATTAAAATTAAGGTACTGTGCTAAAAACATGAGCCTACAAGACTAATAGTGATTTAATTTAGATTGTAGGAAGCTTCCTGGTCACCAGCTATTATTTTCCAAAAAAAAATCAAAGGAAACAAAGACAGATATGCTTTAGGATAGGGGCCAATAACCTTGGCTATAGAGGACTCTGATGTTAGTCAGAGCCAACAAGGAAAGAGACCAAGTTCTGACTAATCCACAATTCTAAGTCGGGCCCAGGACATGGATAATAAGCACAGCTGTGATTGTAACAGCAAATGCTGCCCTTGGGAGGATCAGAAAATTCCCTTCAGATAAGAAACAGAGGAAAAGAAAGAGTGTATGATTTTTTTCTTTCTGTCCCCCTACCTCTGGAATTCTACTCTGGACTTAGCAGGAGTGAAAAGATTATGGTGGAAGACAGTCTTTGATGTATGTGATACCTAAATGTGACCTTTAGGAATGAAGAGTAATTAGGATGGAGTCTGCCAAGGACAGTAAAATGTTAATCTCTGTTTTGAGAGAATTTTCAGTACATGCTGAGAAACAAGTAATTAACTTAAAGAAAGCACTTGCTTTCAGAAATAGTGTGCATAGATAAAGAATTTATCTTCTAACCTATAATTATACAAAAATGTTCTAGCTTTAATATCTATTGGATAAAATATTTTTACTAGTAAAAGCTAGAAATGTCAGCATTCTCACTTAACCAAAGAGTTTGATCCATAATTATTTTTTTCATTAATGGACTTTTAGAGAATGCTATCTTCCAAGTGACTATCAACAAAAAAATTGCAAATTTTAGAACTGGGTTCATGCATTTTTTCAAAGGGTTAATTAGTTCACCAATATTAAGGTGACCTCAAGATATGCCTTACAACTATCCTTATATACACACAAAAATTTAACTATTAAATGCTCTTATGTGATTATACTATGATCAATACACATCAGTGTTACCCCAAAAAAACTTTTTTAAAAAACTGAAATGAAACATGATATGTATTCCCAAATTCATAATTCCAAATCCAACTGAGATCTTAAACCATCTGAACCCTTAATATTATAATAGTTTAAAGGTTCATTTAAAGACTGTATGATTTGCCAACTTCAAGGTGCCTTATTTGTTTGCAATGGCTAACAGAGGAATTCATACAAAGTGAGTTGGCTACATTCTTGAAATAGGCCCTGTTAATTACTCTTCAGGAAATACAAATGGTAAGTTCCTATTTTAAAAAAGGAGGAAATTGAGGGGAGGAAAAATCCATTATTACACTAAATTGTTAGTATATTAGGGAAATTTAAGATCTTTCTATAGTAGAAGAATCTGAAGCAGTTTATTTCGCTATTATCCTAACTTTTTAGAATTATAATTAACATGAGCAAGTGAGAAAATCTTGTTTTGAACAGCACTTAAAAGAGAAAATAAAATCTGGAACTTAAAAACATTTGGAAGGTTAGAGCTTTAAAGCAAGTAATAACTTACTCTATAAACAAAAAAGTAGGTTTATTTCTTAAAGGAAATAAAGTCTACCTGTAATAACCTAATTCCTACTCCAACCCAGCTTTAAATAACTCAAAACGCTGAGCAGGGTAGGCCAGAACATAACTATTTCTAGTGACTTAGGAATACCTGGTCTCACCAAGCTAAAGTACATACCGTTGCTGGAGATGAACGTGAAGTATGGGACAAAGAATGTCTAGTGTTATCCATCCCCCCATGAATGAGATAGGCTCCTGAGCTGGAGATGATCTGACTCCCCCCAACGTCCATGGTGATGCCCACCATACTGTGAGAAGGAATGGCTGATGGAGAGGATGCCACAGTAGTCACCTGAGCTCCACCTCCTGGTGACTCAAAGTAGGAAGCAGCACTGCTAGGGGCATAGATCTGAGCTTCAGTATTGTAGGAATAGGCAGTTCGTCTGTTAAAGGAATTAGAATTATTAAAGGAATTAGAATTTATATACAAATGATTATCTAATCTCAGCTGCAAAAGAATTTTAGTAAAATTTCATTAATGCCTATTAGACACATCTAACATAGTGTAACATGAATGTAAAAAGTAATTTACAGGAAGAATTCTAAGAAGCATAGCATTTAATTCAAAACACAGTAGACAGAACCAAGAAAACAATATATACAACTACTACCACAATGTAAATGGAAAGAGCAATAATCAAAATTGAACATCATATAATTATGAAGACTCAGGCCCTAAATGAAGAGATATTAGAATACAACTTCCTCTTTCTTCTTTACTGTGGTGTAGCACTATGAGTGTGAAATAGTGCACATACTGTTAGACTTGGATGACGCACTGGTGAGTTTGGCAATACTCTTTTTTACTCTTTCCTTTGAAATCTGTGATAGATGAAATGTCTGAGTAGGGCTGAGGAGGAATATTTTAGGAAGGTGATACAAAGACAAAAGCCATCAATAATAGATTGGGAGTTATTGCTAGCCTTGGCACATAGATCTTTGCTAGCCTTGGCATATAGATCTTTACTATAATCTCATAAAATCATACTTTTTGAAATACCACCAAGAGTGCTATGAGGTATCATGGTGTGTTAGGAGTTGCTACCAAAGCTACAGCATGCCTACATGAAAGACATATTTTCCGAACTATGGCTTTAGTTTTGCTGCTCCATCACTGTCATGTTATTCAATATCACCATGATCATAAATACTTCCTAAGAAATCTCTTGCAAGAACATAGACAACAGGTTTTTGAAAAGGAAAGATTCACTTACATGGCTCCATTAGTGTAGACAGTGTCTCCTCCTTCCACATACTGAACTTGGGTTGGATAGACATGCTGAACAGGTTGTACCTGGAATGAATATTAAATATTTGTATTATGAACACCATAATTTTGTTTCTAAAAATTTCTGACATTTTAAGTCAAAATTTAAAAAGTTTTAAGATAAAACTATCTAATCTAATACCACCAATGATAAAGAGGTCTACTATAATAGAGCTACTTTCTTCAAACAACAAGTTGCTTACTTATCCTGTCATGTACAGGGGAAGCAGGTTGTCACAAGTTTTTCAAATATAAATAGGAAGGGATGAGAAACATATACATGAAAAATATGCTCCCTATATATCTACTGGATCTACACATATTTAAAACTCAGTAGAAAATAAAGTCAAAAAGAGAACTGTATATACAGCAAAGTAATAGAGAGCCTGCCTAATAACCGCTGGAGAAATTAAGGAGTAACTGCTTTCAACAAAGCTCTGATGAAACCTTTGATTATCCCTATTGGTATCTCCTCTGTAAGGACCAACTTACCATCATTTCAAAATAACTACCTTTCTTTGTTGCAATAATTAAAGTTAAGAGTCCACAGGATGCTACTACTATCTAACATTCTCTTCTCTACTCAAACATTAGCCCAGAGAGAGGGAAAAATATAAAGAGTTTGAAAGGTGGTATACTTTTGGGTTGAAGGAAAAATAATAAATCCCAAGGTTGTCCAACAGAAATATGACCTCATGGTACTGATCCCTTAATGGCAAAAAGGGAAGAAAGAGAAGGCAGGAAGAGATGGCTGCTATCAGAAATGATTAATCTGACTGGTGTGGCTATGTGACTTTGACCATGTCATTTGACCTCTATAGTCCTGACTTTTCTTATTTTTAAAATGAAAGTATTAGCTTGAAATAATTTGTAAGATTTCTTTCAGCACTACCATCTTGTCTGATTCAAGCAATACTTTACACAATATTAAATAACAGGGAAACACTTTGAATCTTTCTTCCTCTTCCTCCACCTCTCAATGCCACTTTTAGGAAGTCTAATGAATTATTATTAAGTGTAGGAATATGAAAAGGATGAGAGCAAAGAAGAAGGGGAGAAGAGAAAGAGTGTGTTGGTGGTAGTAAGAAAGAGAATGGGAAATGATACTTAACATCCTGGCTAGGGTAATGGTTTTTTTGGGGGTTTTTTGGCTGAGGCAATTGGGGTTAAGTGACTTGCCCAGGGTCACACAGACAGGAAGTGTTAAGTGTCTGAGGCCAGATTTGAATATAGGTCCTCCTGACTTCAGAGCTAGTGCTCTAACCAACTCTACCACCTAGCTGCCTCTATTGTTTTCCTTCTACTGGGGCTTTAATCAAAGACTATGTACATGCCCTACTAAGTGAGCTGGAGAAGCCCAGTCCACTACATCACAGAAAGGGAGAAGTTGCAAGAGACTTAGACATCAGGCTCTTCCTTTTACTGATAAACAAATTGAGATACAGAGAGTAGAGATGACTTGTCCCAGTGATCACAAGCTAGGCAGTGAAAGAAGTACAAAATGGAACTCAAGCTTCCTAATTCCCAGACCAGGTCTCTCTCTTCAGGATATAACACTTCACAAATAAATCTCAAAGGTTTTTCCAATGACAGAATAATTCCTTTAAAGCTGTTCTTGGGAAGGTAGAAGGATAATACAATACAAGAGAATAGTGTTCTAATAAGCTTTTAGAGTATTCCTACTTCCTAATTTCCACATACTTCAACCCTGCCCTCACTCCAATGTCTCACAGATATGCCCATCTTTCCCACTATTCCCTCTGAAACTATTAAAGTATAATTAACAAACTTCCTCCCTGGAAGTTATTAGGCTAGATAGAAATGCTTCAAAGTAGTATGGGTCTGATGACAGACTGTCATGCAGTGACTAGTTTAGCTAAGTTTTGAGAAGCTAGACTTTGAAAGCCATAAAAATGGATACTAGATGATGAATTTTGGACAATAGCATTACAATTGTCAGTAGATGTGGGTTTGCAAATTGCATCAATAGAAAAAAGTATCCTAACTAATGAAATCAAAGATCTTTTAAAGTGTTAGAGTATATTCTCAATCCCATTATAAAGCATATCAGATTAGCAACAATGCAAAGGCTAATGTAAGGCCATTTTCTTTTGGTTTTTCTCTAAGCTTCCCTGAGAAACCGAATAGAAACTTTAAAAAATGTATCTGTAGCTTCCAGAACAATTTTTTGGGTAAAAAATTAGGAAAGGCTATCAAGGAAAGAAAACATTTAGATAAAAGTCAAAGTTTAATCCTGAAGTTCAGATCAAAGTTACAAGAAAAGATGCCAATGTGCTAAACATTGACCCAGGAAGACCTAGGTTTGAACTTCACATTAGGCACTTCCTGCCTAATGTTGGTAAAATCATTTAACTATTCTGAGCCTCCACTTCCTCATCTGTAAAATGAGACTGGACATGATGACCAACCTTTAAGATCTCTCCTTTCTAGTTGCAAATATCTGGTCCTATTATCTCACTAACATATGTACCAGGAAAATGTGACTTTCCGCTGAGCAATGCTTTTACATTTAACTCCTCCAAGTTGTGTATGTAAAAAGAAGCTTGCAAAGTGTGAGAGGACACCTGCATTTCCCTTCCTTAAACTCAGAGTTTATGAATGAGAGAGAGAGAGAAAAGGAGAGCAGACAAATGAGTATGTGCAGATTCAAACAAGCAGGGAAAACAATCTGCTCAAAGTGATACCTCTAATAAGAGAGAATGTTATCTCTGACAGGTGAACCCCATGAGTAAGGAGATGAACTGAATCCTAAGTCGGATATTCAGCGTGGCTTCAATATTTTGTATTGAGTACTCCAAATTCCCAATCATCCAAACACATAGTCAAAATACCAAAGCCAAGTACAAATGATTTTTGCAACTCTCTTAATTCATCTGGATTAAATGTATTAAAAAGTTCCTTGGTTCCCCAATTCAGTAATCCAAATAATTGCAAGATGATTATATATTCTAAAGTAATGAATCCATAAAGCCATATCATCATTTTAAAACACATATAAACAGAGAAGTCAATACCTCAAACTCAACATGTTCTAATCAGAATTTTAACATCTTTCTCTAAAAATCAATTCTTTCTGACTCATATTTCTGTCAAGGACACATCGTTCTTTTCCCCAACACTCAAAATTTTATTAGAGGTTTTTGGGTTTTTTTTTTTTTTTTGGTTTTTTAAAAAATAGCTTTTTATTTACAAGTTATATGCAAGGGTAATTTTACAGCATTGACAATTGCCAAACCTTTTGTTCCAATTTTTCCCCTCCTTTCCCTCCCTCCCCGCTAGATGGCAGGATGACCAATACATGTTTTTTGGTTTTTTTTAATTTTATTTTATTTAATAATAACCTTGTATTGACAGAATCCATGCCAGGATAATTTTTATACAACATTATCCCTTGCAATCGCTTATGTTTCGTTTTTTCCCCTCCCTCCCTCCACCCCCCCCCCCCAAGATGGCAAGCAGTCCTATATATGTTAAATATGTTGCAGTATATCCTAGATACAATACATATTTGTAGAACCGAACAGTTCTCCCGCTGCACAGGGAGACCAATACATGTTAAATATATTAAAGTATAAATTAAATACAAAATAAGTATACATGGCCAAACTGTTATTTTGCTGTACAAAAAGAATCAGACTCTGAAATAGTGTACAATTAAGCCTGTGAAGGAAATAAAAAATGCAGCCGGGCAAAAATATAGAGACTGGGAATTCTATGCAATGGTTCTTAGTCATCTCCCAGAGTTCTTTCACTGGGTGTAGCTGGTTCAGTTCATTACTGCTCCATTGGAACTGATTTGGTTCATCTCATTGCTGAAGATGGCCAAGTCCATCAGAATTGATCATCATATAGTATTGTTGTTGAAGTATATAATGATCTCCTGGCCTTGCTCATTTCACTCAATATCAGTTCGTTTAAGTTTCTCCAGGCCTTTCTGAAATCATCCTATTGGTCGTTTCTTACTGAACAATAATATTCTATAATATTCATATACCACAATTTATTCAGCCATTCTCCAATTGATGGGCATCTATTCAGTTTCCAGTTTCTGGCTATTACAAAGAGGGCTGCCACAAACATTCGTGCACATACAGGCCCCTTTCCCTTCTTTATGATTTCTTTGGGATATAAGCCCAGTAGAAACACTGCTGGATCAAAGAGTATGCACAGTTGGTAACTTTTTGAGCATAGTTCCAAATTGCTCTCCAGAATGGTTGGATGTATTCACAATTCCATCAACAATGTATTAGTGTCCCTGCTTTCCCCACATCCCCTCCAACATTCTGTATTATCTTTCCCTGTCACTCTAGCCAATCTGACAGGTGTGTAGTGGTATCTCAGAATTTACAATGATCTCTGAAATTAGCATCAAGGCAAAAGCTTCCTAACAAATCTTATTATCACACTTTTTCTGCCCACTCCAACCCATTCTCTATTGCTATCAAACCAATTTTCTTCTTAATTACTGTATAGTTAAAGTTGCTTTCCCCATTTTTTCTTTTCAGCTCAAAATCCTGCAATGATTTCCCTCTTCTCTGCTGAACAGAGTTCAAACTCTTTACTCTACCCTGACTTCAATGCTCTTCATATCTTTCTGGCATTATTTCCTATTACCCCCTTCTACACATGTTTCAGACAAAATAGATCACTTTAGGAAAGGGACCTGTATGTGCCAAAATGTTTGTGGCAGCTCTGTTTATAGTGGCTCGAAGCTGGAAAATGAATGGATGCCCATCAATTGGAGAATGGTTGAGTAAATTGTGGTATATGAATGTTATGGAATATTATTGTTCTGTAAGGAATGACCAGCGGGATGAATACAGAGAAGACTGGCGAGACTTACATGAACTGATGCTAAGTGAAATGAGCAGAACCAGGAGGTCATTATATATCTCAACAATGATACTGTTTGAGGATGTATTCTGATGGAAGTGGATCTCTTCGATAAAGGGAGCTAATTCAGTTTCAATTGATCAAAGACGGACAGAAGCAGCTACACCCAAAGAAAGAACACTGGGAAATGAATATAAACTGCTTGCATTTTTGTTTTTCTTCCTGGGTTATTTATACCTTCTGAACTCAATTCTCCCTGTGCAACAAGAAAACTGTTCGGTTCTGCACACATACATTGTATCTAGGATATACTGTAACCTATTCAACATGTACAGGACTGCTTGCCATCTGGGGGAGGGGGTGGAGGGAGGGAGGGGAAAAATAGGAACAGAAGTGAATGCAAGGGATAATGCTGTAAAAAATTACCCTGGCATGGGTTCTATTAGTAAAAAGTTATTTTAAAAAAAATGGATCACTTTCTTGTCCTGTGTCTTTGTTAAGGCCATTCCCTAAGCTTGCAGGCAACCAGCATTTATTAAACACAGACTATATGATAGGGATTCTGTTAGATACTGGAGTTACTAGGGATACAAAAACAAAAGTGAAACCATTTCTGCTCTCAAGAAGCTTGTATTCTTATCAAAGAGATTATAAGTACAAATAAATACAAGGTAATCTGCAGAAAGGAAAGGCACAAGAAGCTGCAGGAATAACTTCTAGTAGGAGGGAGCACTTGAGATGAGTCTTGAACGAAGTTAGAAGTATAGAAAAAACCCATTTCAGGTATGGAGGACAGATAGTGAAAAGTTAGAGAGACTGGAGATGTAGTGGACATGAGTGAAGGGGAAAGACAATTTGGCTGGATCTTAGGGCAAGTACATGAAAGATAATAATTTGTAACTGGAAAGGGAAAGAGATTGGGGCTTAGTCCTTCTGAAGGTCTTCAAGCTGAACTTTTTGGATATGGAATAATGAAGATTTTTTGTGTGTATGGGCTGGATTACATGACTAGTAATATCTCTTCGAACTCTCAAATTCTGTGACTTTGTGAAGTTGTAAAGGATTTAACATGCCAAAAGAGTTTACATTGGATCTTAAAGGTAAAAATGAGTAACTGAAGTTTACCAAGGAAAGTGGCATGGATATACTTATACTTTAAGAAAATTATTTTGGCAGCTATGTGAAAGATGGGAGGTAGCTAAGTGGCATAGTGGATAGATTTCTAGGTCTGGAGGTGGGAAGCCTCAGACATTTACTAGCTGTGTGACCATGGGCAAGTCACCTAACACTATTTGCCTCAGTTTCCTCATCTGTCAAATGAGCTGGAGAAGGAAATGGCAAACCAGCCAAGAATCTTTGCCAAAAAAATCCCAAATGAGGTCACAAAGGGTTGGCCACGATTGAAATGACTGAAAAATCATAAAAATACAGAAGATAGATTAAAGTTGGAAAGAGCTTGAGGCAAAGGACTTCCCTCTTCCTAATTTCTAACTTTTGAAATATTACTTTTGTTCTATAAGACCAGCTCAAACACCATCTCCTCCATAAAGTATTCTTTTATTATTCCAATCAGAAATGATCTTTCCTTCTTCTAACTTTGCACAATATTCCTAACATCTCTCATAAATGCATCTTTCTTTTCTCTGATATTAACACCACCCTGGTACAGGCCCTCATTTACTCACAGATGGACAAATACAATAGCTTTCTAGCTTTCTGGTTGATCTCCCTGCCTCAAGAGTCTCCCCAATGTAGCCTATCTTCTACCCTGCTGACAAACTGTTTTTCCTAAATAGCAAGTTTGAATACATCCCTCCCCTATTCAATAAATTCCCTTTTACCTTTAGAATCAAACACCAAATCCTCTGTTTGGCTTACAAAGCCCTTCATAACTAGCTCCCTCACATATATGTGTATATGTGTGAATGTACACATATATAAGTATTAAGTAGTCATTATTTTTCATTCACTATATTATATGACACAGTTGTGTATATGTTCTCTCATGTTAATATTATAAACTTCATAAGATATATATCTATACATACAATGCACTTTGCATGTTAATAAGTAATTGTTGAATGAATTAAAGGAAGAACAGATGGACGAAAGGAAAAAAGATAAAACTGTATCACAAAATGCAGAATTAATTGACATAGTGCATGCCCTATAAGATTTTGGAGCCTAAAATAATACCAAAGTGGAAAAATCTAAATTCCTTTTTCAATTGTAGCAACTGTATATGAGTGAAACATTTAATACATTCATACTTGCATAATGTAATCAGATAAATGGAGAATGAATCATGGGAATTATATAGATAGGGGTTTACTATGCAGGAAAATTAGTCAATAACTTTAATGGAATTATCGTATGCACTGTGTGCAAACCTCTAAATTAAGCCTATAGCAGTGGTG
Organism: Antechinus flavipes; assembly: GCF_016432865.1. Classification (NCBI taxonomy): domain Eukaryota; kingdom Metazoa; phylum Chordata; class Mammalia; order Dasyuromorphia; family Dasyuridae; genus Antechinus; species Antechinus flavipes. Next base: position 658,658,529 of record NC_067398.1, on the reverse strand, counting down.
GTGTCAAACGCAATGAAAACTCCCTGCAGGCTATATATTGACTTAGAAAACCACAAATTAACAAACACTATCTGGAATTTTGCGGCTGAATCTGACCCAGAAGGCTATAAATGCCAAAGACTTACTGATAGATCGAGATGAAAGATAAAACAAAAAATAAAAAGAACACAGTATCTCACATCTAATTAGTTGGGAAAATAAAATTTCAGGAATCATTTTGAATGATAGAAAGAAGAGACTATGAAAAAGATTCAGTCATGGGAAAAAGATAACATAATACATACTTAAGGAGTGAACACTGGGAACAAGATTTGGGGTGCATGTAAGGGAGAGGTTGTGAGAAAAATAATGTAGTTTTGGCCTCTGAGAAATGTCAGTGAAAGAGGGATTAAGAACACTGGCCATGTTTTGCAAAGGAGAAGAGAAGGCCCTGTAGGATCTTAAAAATGACTACTCAAGGGTATAATGGGTTGTTTTGAGAAGTATGACTTATGATCAAAGCCAGAAATAAAAGAGATGATCCTGGCAGCTGAGGAAAAGATCAGCCAAAAGGCAGCTGAATGGTAGAATAAATGAAAGGAAATTATGCACCAGGAGAATATAGTGAAGGACTAGAGAAGACAACATCCCACAGAATCTGAGATACAACTACAGCAGGATGCAGAAATCATTCAGTCCAACTTTCATTTTATGGGTGAAGAAACAGAAGCTGAGAGAAATGTCATCCAAGCTGCACAGCTAGAAAGTGTCAGAAACCAGTCTTAAACATGAATCATTAAAATCCAAACCCAGTGATCTTGTGATTCCACCAGAATGACAAATGCCTCATATTTCACTGATGAAATTGAGACCATAAAGGGTTCCCTTTTCCCTTTTGTTTCCCATCTCATATCACTAAGATGCTTACTGCCCCCATCTGTTCCTTAACCCATTTCCCATGAAGAGATGGTCTTTTTCTCCACGTCAAGCCTAATTCCTCTACATGCCTAAATAATCCCATTCCAGCCCATCTGCCCAAGAAGTGTTCCCTATGTCATCCCTATTCTCTCACAAATCTTCAGTCTCTTTTTGTCTGCTACTTCCCTGTTGCCTACAAAACACCCACCATGTCCTCAGTCCTCAAAAAAACTCTTTACTTGATCCATCCATCCTCACTAATTATCACCTAATATCTCTTCTTCATTTTATGGCTAAATTCTATGAGAAATTCATAGTACATCTATTCAACTGAAACTGCTCTCCAAAGTTTCTAGTGATGTCTTAGTTGCCAACTCTAATGGTCTTTTCTCAATCCACATTCTTTATCTCCCCGAAACCTTTGACACTGCTATCAACTGCTTCTCCTTCTCTTTTTTCTGGATGTGCCTAACTATTCTCTCCTGGTTCTCCTACCTATCTGACCATATCTTTCCTATCTTTTCCTGATCTTCATTCACATCAAGTCCATTAACAGTGAGGATCCTAAAAGACTTTGTCCTGAGCCCTGCTCTCCCTCTATATCATTCCATTGGTGATCACATGATTTTAATTATCATCTCTGTGCAGATGATTCTCAGATCTACATGTCCTAATAGCACTTCTAAACTCTAGTCTCATATCTTCAACTGTCTTTTACACATCATAAATTGAATGTCCTAAAGATATCTTAAATTCAACATGTCCAAATTGAATTCATTGTCTTAACCCTCTCCCCGCCCCGCAAATCTTTTTCTCTTTCTAATTTCACTATATAGTCAAGGATACCATCATCCTCCTAGTCATCTGAACTTGCAACCTAGGTATCATCTCCTCAATATTCACACTCACTTCCTCTCATGAAATCAGTGGTCAAGTCTTGTCATTTCTATCTTTATAACATCTTTTATATAAACTGCCTCTCCTCTGATACTGCTACCACTGTGATCTGGCACAGTTTCTCAGAGCCTCACCCCTGAAGGATTGAAATAGATTTCTGGTTAGTCTCTTTATATCTACATTTCTATCATCAAGTCTCTCATCATTTCAATCTATTCTCTACTCAGATGTCAAACTGATCTTCCTAAAATACAGGTCTGACCATATCATTCCCTTATTTGATAAAATTATTGATCTCATTGTGGCTCCTCATTATATCCAGTAATAAATAAAAAATCCTTTGTTTGGCTTTCAAAACAAAACAGAACCTGCTTTTTTCCTACTTTTCCAATTTTCTTACACTTTATTCCTAGTGGACTTTATCATTACCCATCCAAACACAAAGTAACTGCTCCGCTCACATCCTTCAATTTTCCACTTATTTTCTTTTTTTATGTAGTCTTCTCCCATTAGATTGTGAATTCCTGAAGGAAGAGACATATCTTTTATCTTTCTTTGTATTCTTAGCTCTCAGCATAGGACTTAGCACTGAGTAAATGTTTACTGACTTTTCTCCATGTATTCTGCAATTCAATGACTCTGGTCCTCTTAGCTGTTTCTTGACGATGACAGCTCACCTCCCAATTCCCAATGCTCTCCTTCTCAATCTAATGAGGAACACTTTACAAGCAATTTTGTACAAACAAGATATATAAGGATAAGCTGAAAATAATCTTTTAGGGAAGGCACCCAGATTAAGGAGAACAAATTCTAATAGATCCTCCAGAATACCTCTCCATAGTTAAAAGACTTGAAGAAAGTTAAAAGGTGGAGATAAGGAAAGAGAATTCCTGACATAGGAGGCAGTCTGGGGAAATGTTCAGTTAGAAGAGAAAATGTCTTGTGTGAGGAACAGCAATGAGATCAGTGTTGCTGGCTTCCAGAGTATTTGGAGGGGAGTAAAGTATAAGATTAGAAAGGTACAAGAGAGCCAAATTGTGAAGGGCTTTGAAAGACATAGAATTTTATATTTGATCGCATGTTGCTGTAGCTTGTAGAATCTTAAGCATAATCTTGCTTTCATGAGAAATGAATGCAACTTTTTGGTAATTTGTACATTCTTTGGCATTTTTAGGACTGGGATGTAAACTGATCTTTTCCCATCCAATGATCCCTACTAAATTCTCCAAATTCTCTGGCACATTGAGAATAGCACTTGAACTAGATCATTTTTTAGGATCATAAATAGCTCAATTGGAATCTCATCATTTTTTTGTACAGTTCTATGGGGTATTGTTGCCATCTCTTCTTCCAATACCATTTTTGTCTTTTATCAATTTTTGCATGAAACATTCCCTTAATATCTTTAATTTTTTTAAAGAGATTTGTCCTTTCCATTGTATTTTCTTCTATCAATTTGCATTGCTCATTTGAGAAAACCTTATCTTTCTGCTCTCTGGAATTCTACATTCAGTTGTGTGGTATTCTCTTCTTTTTCTTAAATATAATGGTTCTCTGGGAGCAGGTTTCTTGGGGAGGTTTTCTGGAGGCAGCCTTCCTTTCAGTTCAAATCAATAATCACCTCAAATACAGCCAGGTGTTAAAAGTTCAAATCCTTTATTATCTCCGGTTTCTGAATCTTCTTCCTGGGGCTCGGTTAGCTTTCTTAGAGGCCTATCTTTCCTTGATTCCAAGAGCTCTTGCCGCTAATCTTTTACCTCTGCCAGCTTCGGCTTCTCTTCTTCCAAATGTCTCCAGCCAGCACCAAGGTGAAAGTTGGAATGAATCTGTCTTGCCTCCAAGAGAAGGCTTCTGTATGTCCCAGAGTGCTCTTTGGCCCTGAGAGCTTCTTGCTTATTTGCTGTACACTGAGTACACACCAATCATTATATCACTGCAAAACCATTATTTATTGTAGGATTAAATCAATTCTAAACTAGATTTAAACATTGTTTCCTCAATTCCATTCAGTACCTTGTTTCAAGTTCTGGCCCATAACATCTTCTTGTAGGATTAGATCAATCATACTGAACCATATTAAATTAGATAATTATTGTCTCAATCAATTCTAATGACTTAACACTTTGTAAGGATTCCAACACAGTTGGGTATATCTTTTCCTTTCTTTCTTTGCTCATCTATTTGCAAATCCCAATCAGATAGCCATTTTTAATTTTTAATTTGTTTTTTAATTTGAAATGTTTTTTTCTTACTACCTCCCATACAATATCAAGAGCCTTTATCTATGGTTCTCTAGGCATTCTATCTACCAGATCTAATCCCTCAAATCTATTCATTATTTTCCTGCCATATTCATAAAGAATGCTATTTAGGTCATACCTACACAATTTCTTAAATTTAAGTCTAAATTTTGCAATAAGAAGTTCATGATCTGAGACACAATTAGTCTCAGGGTCTTTGTTTTAATTTTTGGATGCAAACTATATAATCAATATGATTTTGATATTGGCCATCTGATCATGTCCGTGTGTAGAGTCACCTTTTGAGTTGTTAAAAAAGAATATCTACAAAATCCTATTAGTCTCTGCCCTGCTTCATCTTGTACTCCAAGACTAAACCTGCCTGTTATTTTAGTTATCTTTTGACTTTCTACTTTAGCATTCTAGTCCCCACCATGAGGAATATGACATCTTTTTTGGGAGGTGTTGTTTCTAGAAAATGTTGTAGTTCTTCATAGAATTAATAGAACTTTGGCCTCTTCAGAATTAGTAGGTAGAGCACAGATTCACATTACTGTGATGTTAAATGGTTTATCTTAGTTAACAACAATATCATTGCCATTTTTGAGATTACACTTCAGTCCTGCTTTTCTTATCCTTTTATTTATTATAAGGACTACTCCATTTCTTCTAAAGGATTCTTGCCCACAATAGTATATATAAGGGTCACCCACTGACCCTCATGATGTTGATATTTAATCTACCTCCTGTTTGACCACATCCAGCTTATTTTGGCTCACATTTCTTACATTTTAATTTTAGGTCCTGTGCAATTTTGATCTTTACAGCACTGAGTTTTCCTTTTGTCATCAGACACATCCACAGCTGAGCTTCCTTTTGAATTTGAGCCAGTCACTTTATTAGTATTGGAAATCCTTGTAGTTGTCCTTCACTCTTCCCCAATAGCATATTGAACACCTTCCAGGCTGGGAGGCTCCCTCTTCTGATGTCACCCTTCTTTTATCAGTTTAGTTTTGTCCATGGATTTTTTTTTTGGCAAAAATACTGGAGTGACAGCAGAGTTACTATTGGGCTTATATCCCAAAGAGATCTTAACAAGGGAAAGGGACCTGTATGTGCAAGAATGTTTGTGGCAGCCCTCTTTGTAGTGGCCAGAAACTGGAAACTGAGTAGATGCCCATCAGTTGAAGAATGGCTGAATAAATTGTGGTATATGAATATTATGGAATATTATTGTTTGGTAAGAACTGACCAACAGGTCATTTAGAGAATGACTTCTTGGAGTCATTGGAGACCTGGAGAAACTTACATGAACTGATGCTGAGTGAAATGAGCAGGACCAGAAGATCATTATATACTTCAACAACAATACTATATGATGATCAATTCTGATAGACCTGGCATCTTCAGCAATGAGATGAACTAAATCAGTTCCAATGGAGCAGTAATGAACTGAATCAACTACACCCAGAGAAAGATCTCTGGGAGATGACTAAGAACCATTACATAGAATTCCCAATCCCTATATTTTTGCCCACCTGCATTTTGAATTTCCTTCACTTCCAGGCTAATTGTACAATATTTCAGAGTCCGATTCTTTATGTACAGTAAAATAACGGTTTGGGCATGTATACTTATTTTGTATTTAATTTATACTTTAATATATTTAACATGTATTGGTCATCCTGCCATCTAGGGCTCAGAGTGGGGGGAAGGAGGGGAAAAATTGGAACAAAAGGTTTGGCAATTGTCAATGATGTAAAATTACCCATGCATATAATTTGTAAATAAAAAGCTATTAAAAATTAAAAAAAAAATACTGGTGTGATGTGCTATTTCCTCCTCCAATGGATCACCTTTTGTCAGAATTCTCCAATGACCTGTCCATCTTGGGTAACTCTACACGCATAACTCACAGTTTCACTGAGCTATGCAAGACAAGACATTGAACCCAAAGCAGTGGTATTAAACTCAAAAAGAAACAGAACCCTGTTGCATGCAGCACACTGATTTAGAAAATCACAAATTATCTATATTGTATTGCATTTTTATTTATTTTGTCAAACATTTCTCACTCTGCTTTAAATCACACTAGGAAAGTTTGTGGGCCTATGGGCCCTGAGTTTGACACCTCTGATTTCCAAACAGTATAATCCATAGAATTGTATGACTGGAAAGGACCTTTACCAATCAATTTAACCCTCTCAGTTTGAGGAAGGCCCAAAATACTGAAATGTGCAATGTTCTCTTCTCTAAAATATAATGTTCTTCAGAAGCAGGTTTCTTGGAGGGCTTCTGGAGGCAGCCTTCCTTTCAGTTTAGTATAATAATCATCTTAAATGTAGCCAGCTGTTAAAGTTCAGATCCTTTATTGTCTCCTTCAAAATAGCCAGGTTAGTTTTCTTAGAGGCCTATCTCTCTTCTTGGTTCAGAGAGCTCTTGCTGCTTGTCCTTTGCCTCTGCCAACTTCAGCTTCTAGCTCCCTCTGAATCCAAAGCCTCCAGCCAGCATAAAGGTGGAAAAATGGAATGAATTTGACTCCTCCTTCGAGAGTAGGATTGTGGGTTCTCTGTGACTTGTGAATCTCCTGAAGTGAATCCTGACTTGTAAATTTCCCAGAGTCTCTTCTACTTGAGGCTCCTAGCTTATATATGCTCTCTAAAGGTGTGAACTAAGTACATAAGCATTGTCTCTATCAATTGGACTTAGTACCTTGTTTCAAGTTCTGGCCCATAACAGAAATGATTTTCACTAAATCACAAAACTTCTATTGTGACAAGAGCTCACATTAGAAGGAAAAGAAAGAGAATAAACATTTATAGTGCACCTTGCTATGTGCCAGGTACTATGCTAAGTGATTTTTAAAAAAATAAATATTACCTCATTTGATTCTCACAACAAACAAAACTGTAAGGTAAGTGTTGTTATTATCCCCATTTCATAGCTGAGTAAGCTGACTTCCTCAAGTGAATACAGACTCAGACTTGTTCAGTTTCATGTAACTGGTATCTGAGACCAGATCTGAACTCAAATCTTCCTGATTCCAGGATCAGCAATTTATCTACTAATCCTCCAGCTATCCCAGGTCCAGAATCTACATCTCTTGAGAATATAGCAAGCAGTCTTTTTACTAAATTACAGATGCTCAGAGTTGGAAGGGACCTCCAACTAGATGACACTGAGTCATCTAGTACATCATCACAAATGAGTAAGAAACCCCTCCACAATACCCTCCAGTAAGCAAAGAGATTAGAAGTCTTCAAGGGAAGAGGATGCTACTACATACAGAGACAGCTATGACAGCTCACATGCTAGGAAGTTCATTCTTACATTAAATCTAAATTTGCCTCTTTGTTTTCATTTCTTTTATTTGTTCCTGGTTTTTCACAATGAGAAAAAAAATCTACTCTCTCTTCCACATCACAATGTCTTCAATATTTAGCTTTTCATAGGGATAGGGAAAGGAGATAAACTTATGAGTCCATTAACATAGGGAACTCTGGAGTGAACACCCTCTGGTAATGCAGGTCTGTATCTTTTCTGCAACAAATAAGTGCAACATTTTAATGACTTAAAATAAGCTAATTTATTATACTTAAAAGAAATTAAAAACAGAAATGCATGAACACATTTTGCATTTGTCATGTTTTTATTTTCACCTTGATTTTGAGATCAGGGAATATTTTTATGGTCTTATCTCTTTTTTCCCCCCCACATACAATACAACAGGCTCAGATAATTGACCTGCTGTCACCAAAAGAGTATGTCTGTTCCTTTCCTACTGCTGTTGGGCAGCTATGTGGCACAGTGGAGAGAATGACAGGATCTAAGTCCAGAAAGATCTGAGTTCAAATCTGGCCTCAGACACTTATTAGCCATGTGATCCTCGACAAATCACTTTATCTAAAGTGAGCTAGAGATGGAAATGGCAAACCACTCCCGTTTCTTTGCCAAGAAAACCCCAAAAAGAGGCCATGAGGAGTCAGTGTCAACTGCAAACAGCAAAACAAAAACCTTTTGAAAGTACAACACAACAAGCTAAATAATTGACCCTGCTACATCACTGGAAGGCTAGGACTTTCATAACCAGGTTTCTGTTGTCATATAATTCTAATTTGCCACCATAAATTTCTAAATGACTCAATTCAGCAAAACAAGTCTAAATTTTAATTTTAATTCTTGCCATTATTTCAAAGTGATTCTTAATTTGAAATATTTCCCATCAAACTCCCTTCCCAATTTTTAATTTTCAATTTTAGACCAATTAATTTCTAAGGATATTGTTCCATTTACAACTGAATGAAAAGGACAAAAATGACAAAGGAAGATGAATTGTTCTTATGATTCAGCCTCTGGAAAATCACCTCTAAAGTTGTTTATTTACTATTTTCCCTTTTTATCTTAATAATGAAATTTAGGGTTACAAAGTAAGATAATAAAAACAAAAAATTATAGTTATTCCAATGATTTAAACCAATGCATTGTCCTAAATATTATAAGCTTATTCCTTAAACTAATATTTCTTTGGAAGAAATTACATATAAAATTTTCTCCTTCCTTGTCTCTCTGCTTCTTGGCTTCCTTCAAATCCTTGCTTGAAATTTCATCTTCTATATAAAGCCTTTCTCAATCTTCCTTAATACTAGTGCTTTCTTTCTTGATATTTCCTTATTTGTCCTATATATAGCTTGTCTGTAGGTAATTATTTGCATGTTATCTCTCCCAGAGATTATGGGTTTCTAGAGAGAAGGCAATGTCATATATATATATGTGTGTATATATATATATATATATAAAATGTATCCGCAGTTAGGCACATTACCTAGATTCTTAATAAACATTTATAGACTGAAAAAAAATTTTATTCTGAAACTCTTTATGTAAATTAAAGATAAGGTATATTCATTCTTTTCATAGTTGTTTTCTTTATGTCAACTTAAGTTTGCATTCTCTCTAAACGCACTTTGTATAAGTTACATTTGGAAAGAATGCTGAGAAAAAATAATGGGCTATGTATACAGAGACCAAGAATAAGTCAATTCAGAAAAATTTAGACACTTTTTCTATAGTTCAAAAATTTTTAAACACTTAAAGAATAAAAACCAAAGAGCCAAAATCAACTATGGTTTCACTTTCAAAGTTGAAAACAGTAGTGATTAGGTTACCTGCTGGGAGGCTGCCACAGGCTGAACAACTGGGGCCTGAGCAGATGCTGAAGTACGTAGGGCCACAGAGGTTGCTGAATCTGATCCACCCTCTGGATTCTGCATGCTCAGTTCTAAAGAAAGGAAAGGAGAAATCAGAATTGGGTAGGAAAGTATTTCTTACTTTAGTCAGAAATCCTAAAGTAGAAAATTATTAAAAGCACAAAATTAGAAGACTACCACAGAGGAGTTATTCTTCCAAAGACTAAATACAGAAATCATGCTATTACTGTGCCAGAAAGAAAAAAGGTTGCACAATTGTTCCATAGAAAGAGAAAGAAGAGGAGGGAACTGAGAATGTGTTTCTAAATATAAAATTTAAAAAAGCTTTAGGAAATTTCTGTGTCATAGCACAACTGCAATTATTCTTTAATAGAAAGGCAGTTTCACTTGGGGGGGCCAAGAAAAATTGTCTCCTTCTTTACAGATTGAATGAGTTCAAAGCATTAATAATAGTAATATTAATAACACATTAGCATTTACAAAGTGCCTTAATGTTTCAAAAAAAACAAATATTATCTAATTTGATCTCCTCAGAAACCCTCAAAGATTATTATCTCCATTTTATAAATGAGAAAACAGGCTGACAGAAGTTAAGTGACTTGCCCAAGATCATACTTTTAATAATATTTGACACAAGATTTGAATGTAAGTTGTCCTGACTCCAAGAGCTGCCCACTGACTAAGTTATTTATGCAACACATGAAAAGCATTTTGGATTGTTCTCCAATGAGAAAAGGGGATGAATTTGTGACTTGGGATGCCTCTGACATGGAAACATCACAAAAAAGGAAAAAAATTTTATAGGTTGCCCAGACAATTCTAATCAAAACCAGAAGACATATTAATAGTAGTGCTGAGAACATAAACATAACCAAAGTATAAGCCATTCCCCCAATTTTTTAAAAAAAAGAAAATAAGATCATAGATTTAGGACTTGACAAGAAATCAAAAATCTTATCTAGTCTAACTCCTTCATTGTACAGATAAAGGAGATAAAGCCTGGAAGATGAAGTGATTTGCCCAATGTTACAAAACTATGTAGTAGAGTTGGGAATCAAGTCAAAGTCACTTTGACCCTAAATCTAGTGGTCTTTTTCCACCATATCAAGCTTGCTCAACAATAGGACATCAAACACAATAAGATTACACCACAACAAAAGGATAACCACAATAGTAAAATATTACCTTTACAAATTAAATGATTAATTATTTCCTGATCTCATCCTACTATCTCTGTACATTGGTGAAGAACATCTTCCTAGCCTGGAATACACACTCTCCCCATAATTATCTATTGAAATCCTTCTCCTTCAAAGCCTAGAACATATATAGTTTTCCTCCATAAAAATTTGCCTGATCCCCACTTCTTATCTCAATTTGATCTCTTTCTCCTTTCAAATTTTCTAAGAACATTTTATCTCTGACCTTTTTTTGTCCCTAACACATTCTATCTGGTTAGGATTATTCATATACATGTTGTATCCCCTCTCTACTATCTGCCTCTGGAATACTAACTGAGATTGTCATTTTCATTCTCTCTCCTCCCTCCCAGAGCCCAAATATGTGAAGTTGATTACAAAGGGATTAGCAAATGCCTACTTCTGTTCACATAGCTGTCTTTTTTTTCTTCAAAAGAATGTTAAAAATTATATCTCTTTTATGTTTGACAAATAGAACTTTTATTTTTAGTGAGGCAATCAGGATTAAGTGACTTGCCTAGGGTCATACAGCTATTAAGTATCAATTGTCTGTGGCTGGATTTGAACTCAGATACTACTGAGGCCAGTGCTCTATTCACTGTACAATGCAGTTACCCCAGCTAAAGTACTTTCTAATGTGTAATTCAAAAAAGTCTACTTTATAAGTCAATGCAGGAACATCAAAATAGAAGAGAAGGGATTTGGTCTACCCAAATACCATTGAATATTTAAGCTATCTTTATTTGCAAATAAGCAACTCATCTGCTTAGTTAAGAATTCTGAAGAATATTCCATAGCCTACAATCTTTCCTGAAAGCAAAGAAAGAGGTATAAAGTTCACTTAAATAGTGGTCACTATTTCACCTCTTACATGCAAATTGTTTAATAAATTAAAAAAAAATAATCCTGCAAAATGGCAATCAATGTTGGAAAAGTTGTGAAATGTTGGATACCCTATTACATTTTTGGAGAAGCTATAAACAGTATCACCATTTTGAAAAGCAACTTGAAATTATGTAAATAAAGTGACTAAAATGTCCAAACCTTTACTGGACAAGTACCACAAGGAAGTCATTGGTAAAAAGAAAGTCCTCATATATATCGAAATATTTATAGGTGCACTTTATGTAATAGCTAAGAATCTGAAACAAAATAGATATCTACTGACTGGGGAATGAGTAATTAAACTGTGCTACATAAATGTAATAGAATATTCCTACATTATAATAACTTACTTAAAAAACAAAACAAAAACCCATCTCTGCTTTCAAGACCCCTTGTAGCTATTTTATATTTAATAATCTTAGCCTAGAAGTTTTACAAGATTACTTTCAAACTGGAAATCTGCATACTTATGTACCTTCAAGAGACTCTGCCCCTTCAGGAAGAAAAGAATATTATAAAAGGGCAAGGTTAGGGAGGAGGCCTGAGGGATAGGACATTTCCAATAACAGACAGTAACAGTTTTTAAATATGTATATATATATGTACTTGGCACAATTAGTGGAGGATGGGGTAAATCTCAATATTTATTTATACACATCCCATGGTGTCACTGTCAGAGTCTTAGAATACACAGCTGGATGGACTGATCTGACCCATAACTAAGACAGGGTCCCCTGAATACCAAGGGTACTTAGAGCCTTCAGGGATAAGGTTGGAATGGAGTCTGGGTCTTGCTCAACTGCAGAAGACTGCTTCTAATATGGTCTTGAGTAAGTCAATTAGATTTTTTTTCTCTATGTCCCAGGTTTCTCATCTGGAAAATGAGAATAATACTACTTACATTCCTTGCCTCACTGGGGATGTTTTGAGGAAAGCATTTGATGAAAGGGCTATAAATGTGAGCTATTGTTAGGTATTGTGACATCTCCCGAATTCTTTTCTACTTAAACCACATACTTTCTAGCTGCCGGGCTTACTACCTGTTGAATTTTCTGAAAATCAGTGTTATCCTCTAGATTTTTTTTCTTTCATCCTCCTGCTTCATAAAAGTATTCCTTGGAATGTTAGAAGGTGGTCATCATGGGGCTCCTGCTTACAATCTAATAGCCTCATCATCTATCAACTACTGATATTCAATTGGTTTAGAGTATTACAACAGGAAACAATGAAGCAACAGGAAGAGAAAGGAAGATAGACTCAAGTGAAGGTCACAATACACTAATGATAGAAGCAGAGAGCTGACCTGCTGAGATCAGTTCCACTCGCAGAAATAATTTGCTGTGAGGCGTCAATCTCATTGGCCACAGTTTGCCTATTCAGTGCTGGAAATAACCTTTAAACTCTGTAGCCACCACTCTCCTCAGTATTTGCCCTGCACAAAAAGCTTCCCATCACATGGCACATTTCTCATTTTGCGTTCCTTGCTTGTTTATCCTTGTTAAATCCCAACTCAAACAGGATCCCTTACATGAAGCTTTTCTTATAAGAACAAAATTTGCATTTAATAAAATTTTAAAGTTGACAAGTATTTTATAACAGTCCTATGAGGCAAGTAGCAAAAGCATTATTATACCATTTTATAGATAAAGAAACTGAGGCTTAGAGAAGTTAAATGACTTAGCCACACTCACAAAGAGAAGTATAAATGTGAACTACTGTACACAGCAACAAGATTATGTAATGATCAACTCTGATGGACATGACTCTTTTCAACAATGAAATAATTCAGGCCAATTCCTATAGACTTGTGATGGAGAAAGCCATATAAAAGAGAGGATCATGGGAACTGAATGTGGATCACAATAGTATTTCACCTTTTTTGTTGTTGTTTGCTTGCTTTTTTTTCCCTCCCTTTTTTACTTTTTGATGTTTTTTTTTTTCCTTGTGCAGCATGATAAATGTGGAAATATGTATAGAAGAATTGCACATGTTTAACATATACTGGATTGCTTGCTTCCTGTGGAGTAGGGGGAAAGGAAGAAGAAGAATTTGGAACATAAAGTTTTGCAAGGGTGAATGTTGAAAACTATCTTCACAACTATTTTGAAAATAGAAAGCTATTATTTAAAAAAAATGATGTTCAATTAAATTTCGATCTAATGTATTCAGTGAGAAGGGCAATGAATATATATATATATATATATATATATATATATATGTAATTTAAGAATTAGTTTTCTTATGACCAGCAGGATGATTTCAGAAGGGCTTAGAGAGACTTACATGAACTGATGCTGAGTGAAATGAGCAGGACCAGGAGATCATTGTATACTTCAACAACAATACCATATGATGATCAATTCTGATGGCCGTGGCCCTCTTCAACAATGAGATGAAATAAATCAGTTCCAATAGAGCAGTAATGAATTGAATCAGCTACACCCAGCAAAAGAATTCAGAGAAATGAGTGTGAACCACTACATAGAATTCCCAATCCCTCTATTTTTGTCCACCTACATTTTTGATTTCCTTCACAAGGGAATTAATGAAAAAAATGCAAATGAAGATGGCCTACCTATACTAGACTTAAAACTATATTATAAAGCAGTGGTCATCAAAACCATTTGGTACTGGTTGAGAAATACAGTAGTCAATCAGTATAATAATTTAGGTTCCAAGATACAATAGACAATGACTATAGTAATCTAGTGTTTGACAAACCCAAGACCTCAGCTTTTGGGATAAAAACTCACTATTTGACAAAAACTGCTGGGAAATTTGGAAATTAGTACGAAAGAAACTAGGCCCTAACACCCTATACCAAAATAAGGTCAAAATGGGTTCATGATTTAAACATAAAGAGTAATATTATAATCAAATTAGAAGAAGAAACTAGGAGAAGAAAGGAATTTGTGGCCTTAGAAGAAAAGAAGTACATTATTGAATACAAAATGGATAATTTTGATTATATTAAGTTAAGAAGTTTTTGTACTAACAAAACCAATGCAGACAAGATTAAAAGGGAAGCAATAAACTGGGAAAACTTTTTTACATTCAAGGGTTCTGATAAAGGCCTCATTTCTGAAATATAGAGAGAACTGACTCAAATTTATAAGAATTCAAGCCATTCTCCAATTGATAAATGGTCAAAAGATATGAATAAACAATTTTCAAATGATGAAATTAAAATCATTTCTAGTCATATGAATAGGTGCTCTAAATCACTATTCATCAAAGAAATACAAATTAAGGGAACTCTGAAACACCACTATACAACTCTCAAACTGACAAGATGACAGGAAAAGATAACAGCCAATGTCATCTTAGCCAATCTAAGAGGTATGTAATGGTACCTCAGAGTTGTCTTGATTTGCATTTCTCTCTTCAACGGTGATTTAGAGCAACTTTTCATATGACTAGAAATGGTTTTTTTTTTTAACTTTTATTATTTTTATTAAAGCTTTTTGTTTTTATTTTCCCTGGGTGTAGCTGGTTCAGTTCATTACTGCTTTATTGGAACTGATTTGGTTCATGTCATTGTTGAAGAGGGCCACGCCCATCAGGATTGATCATCATATGGTATTGTTGTTGAAGTATATAATGATCTTCTGGTCCTGCTCATTTCACTCATCAGCTCATGTAAGAAGTTCTCAGTCTGAGACAGAGGAATACCCTTTAATCCATGCCACAACTCTAAGCAGGATTCAAGAATTGAGCAACTAAGGAAAGCTCAAGACTGAATAATCTCAGACTATATAGTAACCTATAAAGTTTTGACTCTTATCACAAAGTACCCCTGGATGAAGCTTCATAAGAGCTAAGGGAGCCATCAAGAAATATGATCAACGTTTTGAAAGCAATAATGTTCCAAATACCATCTTATCCATAAAGTTTTTCTTGATAGCCCCCTATCCCCAAACTGTAACAATCTCTCTCCCTCCAGATTCATAAGGTATCTACCTTTGTACCTTGTAAGGCATTTACTGGGTATTATTTTACTTTATAATTATGTATATATCTTGCTGAATGAATGAAAATTCACTTATTAAGCATGTACTTTGTGTCAAGCACTGGGCTAAACTAGAGAGACTTTAATTGAGTATCTCTAATGCAATTTGTTTTCTTCTAAAGCACCTAAGTGATAAACAAATATGGTGCCTAGAAAGCTGAACAAAAAATTGCATCAGCTTCCTTCTTTATCCTTTAACAAAACAACAGGGTATCATATACCTAGAATTCTATTTGTGTAATATTGGTTGCTGTTCTTCAAAAATTCAAGGGAACCAGGTTTTCCAAAATCTACTGCATCTCCTCTAAATCATCTTTTACACCACTGTTAAAACAATCTTCCTTTTATGTGTATATGTAGCCTCTCCTCTGTTCAAAACCCCTGAAAACCTTCCTTCCTATCTAGTGAAAAAAGTTCAAACTGCTCCTATTTTCCCATTGGCATGCCTTTGTCCACATAGTTTTCTGTTTCTGAAATGGACCACGCTTTTCCCTATTGAATACTTACCCATCTTTTAAAGTAGGAGTTCTTATCATCCCTGCCCATACCTCCAAACTCCTTTGGCAGTTTGATGAAACCTATGGATCATGTTTCAGAATAATGGAAAATTCAATGTATAAACCATATAGGATCATACAAAGGAAACCAACAATACTGAAATACAATTAATAACTTTTTTTTTTAAAGAACAAATTCACAGACCCTCCCCAGATTAAGAATTCTTGCTTTAAAGCCTAACTCCAGGATTGCCACCCCCAGAAAGTCTAACCTAATCACTTCTGGTATAGTCCTTTCCTAACACTCTCCCTATGCCATTCTAATTGAAATCTCACAGCATACCCCTGTACCAGACAGTAATAAGCATTCCCCACAAAGATAGGCACATATCAAAGAGAATGTGCTCTACTTCATACGAGTCTATTTAGCAGCTTAATTGAGAAGCATGAGTGCAGTGACTAGTGCTAAGGTCCAGAGAAGCCTCTTTATTTTTCACCAGCAGAGGGCAATGAAATAGAATACAAGGAAAAAGAAACAAGAAGGCAGTTTTCAAGGGAGATCAAGTAAATGAGTTTATAGGAGACTCAAATTCTACATATACGAGAGGACAACTGGTACCTGGGGAAGCAGGAGGAGGAAGGGGAAGAAGAGGAGAGCACCTAGAATGGATGTCTTGGAAATTTTGATTACACAGAGTTTACAAAGAAAGAGACCAGATATTTAAAGGGATCGTGATTTATGATCAAAGAACAAGCTGATAGGTAAGAGGAAAAAAAATTTTTTTTGGAAAGGGGTGCAGAAATGAAATGTTAAAAACTAATGAATAGGACTACTTAAAGGGAAAGTGAAAGAAGGAGGAATCTACTTGACTGAGAGACAAAAGGAGGGACAAATTATATAACCATATGAAAGCAGAAGAGAAAAAGGAACGAATAAGCAGACATTTAAGGAAGGGATCAAAGGCGCACGGAAGACATTCAGTGGACATAGGACACTTAAAAAGATTAAGTAACTAAAGAAACATAATAGTACTTCTTTTACAACAAAAGAAAGGCAGATGAGGGGAATCATTATTAGAAAAAAAAAATTTAGAGGCAAATGGGGGAAAAAAATCTAAGCCTAAGTCTTAATACTTTACAAGTGAATGAATTAAACAAGCCCATAAAGCAAAAAGGAGTGCCAGATTCAATAACAAAATAAAACCAAACATTACACAATGTGTGGCTTATAAGAAACACATAAAAACAAAAAATATATACAAAATAAAACTGAGGGATGCCAGTATCATTAATGAACATTAATGAATCGACTCAAAAAATTTTAACAAAATCCTGTCCAAAAATATCCAAATCTCCATAATCATCTCAATAAATACAGAAAAAGCCTATAAAGAAATTTGTAAAAAAAATAGGTCATAAAAAGTACCTCTCTAAAATTGTTTCCAGTAAATATGAAAGTAAAGTAAAGAAACTCACTTTCTTCATTATTATTTGATATAGTTATAGAAATGCTAGCATCAGTAGTAATATATGAGAAAAAAATTTAAGGCATAAAGATAAGTAAAGAGATAAAAGTATCCCTTTTTGGTGATGATATGACTTGGAAAATTGTAGGGGTATCAACAAAGTTACTAATTAAGACAATAGCATCAGCAAAACTATAGCTATAAAATAAATCTGCAAAAATCAACAGCACTCCTCCATAATAATGATAAGAAACCATAATAGAAAGGGAAATTTCATTTCAAATAACTACAAAATACATAAAATGTCAAGTAAAACACACAAAAGATTCATATAAATTCAATTACAAAGTGCTCATTAAAGAAGAAATAAATTACAAGAGTAATTTATTGGTGCTCACAACCTGATGGTGCCAATATAACAAAAAATGACAATACTACTAAAGTTAATTTACACTTCAATGCTATACCAATCAAATCAGCAAGAGACTACCTTATAGAACTTGAAAAAATTATAAAATTCATTTGAAAAAACAAATAGAATATCAAGGGAAAAGATCAAAAGAAATACGGACAGAGAGGAGAATAGCACTTCCAGGTCTCAAGTTGTATCAAAAAGAACCAATCATCAAACCTATCTGGTATTGGTTAAAAAATAGAAAGAGAAATCACTGGAATAGATTAGATAAGGGAAAATTAGAAAAAAAATAGAACTCAAAAACCCATTGTTTGATAAAATGAAAAAGATAAATTACTTAGAAAAAACTCTTCATTTCAGAAAAAAAAATGCTGGAAAAACTGGGCAGAAATTAGGCTTACCCAACATTTTACGCTGTATTCTAAAATGAAAATATGACTTTAATATTAATGATCATACTATTTAAAAATTAGAAGAAAATCATATCTCATTACTCATATAGCTTTGGTCTGGTACACCTTTCTCTGTATCTAATTTCTCTACTAAGGGTTTGGTGTCCAAGATATAGAAATAATACATATATACATATACATGTGTGCATGTATGTATGTACATATATGACTAATATTCACCAATAGTCTCAAAAGAATTGCAAAGTATTCACAAGCTGAAAAAAGAATACTCCAAATCATTAATAATGAGAAATGCAAATCAAAATAATCCTGAGATTTTACCTCATACTCTGCAAGTTAGCAAAAATGACCAAAAATAGCAATAGTCAATGTTGGAGGAGTTGGATGGACCAAAAAAACAACAGCCAAGGCAACTAGAACAATGTAAATATTAAGACTAACTACACAGCAAAAAATCAAAAGCAAATGTAATAAAATCATAAAGACCAAGTAGAACTTAATGGAATGAGAAGACATCTCCAACCCACCCCTCCATAAAGGTGGGAAGGGTCCCACAGGTGTTACATTTTTGGACTTTTTCTATTTATTGATCAGTTGTGCTGATTTCTTCCCCTCCCCCCCCCCCCCTTTAAAAAATACAATGTTACATAGAATGGGGTCTCTGGAAAGGGAAGGGGAAGGAAAAAGGGAAAGAACACTTAAGAAAACAATGATGGAGCCGGGGTAGCTAGGTGGCCCAGTGGATAGAGTACCAGCTCTGAAGTCAAGAGGACCTGAGTTCAAAACTGACCTCAGACACTTAATACTTCCTACCTATGTGACCCTGGGCAAATCACTTAACCCCAATTGTCTCAGAAAAAAAAAAATCAAACAATGATGATATAAGAAAAAGGTTAATCAATAGAATTTTATTTTTATAAAATAAACCCCTTGAGGACAAATGACTTTCTTTTAGCTTGCATTTATATCCTCAATGTTAATAGAGTCTGGCTCAGAGCAAGGGCTTAATAAATGTTTATTGTTTATCTCCATGCCTTCTTTTCTTCCTTCTCATCCCTTCCAGTCACAACAGGTGTCATAAAGAGATATTATTGGTCAACCAACTAACCTGCTGATTTTAGACAGAGGAACTGGTTCCTTACTAGCTTCCTTTCTCAAATTTTTGGTTCCCTGCCCCCTATATCTAAGTTTCTTAAACTATGGTTCATGACCCTATAAGGGGTCTCATAACTGATGTGGGTAGATCACAAAATTATGATTTATTATCAATGTTTGATATGTATATCTATTTTTATATACCTATAAATTCAGGATCATGTAAAAATTTTTCAAGCAAAAAGGAGTCATGAATGAAAAAGTTTAAGAAGCTGTGCCTTCCTACACAAAAAAGAAATATTCAAGTGAAAGCTCAGATTCATTCATTTGCAGGTGGTAAATAAAGAGGATGTGGTTGGCATCAGAAATCTTAATATTTAAGGAGGAATGGTGGGGTGCAACAGAATAGCAAAAACTAGACCTTGGCTTTTGCCCAGTAATCAGAAGAATCAGCTTCCTACTTTTTATGTAAAAAATGTTAAATCAAGCAGATTTTATTTGCCTAATAAAGGTTTAATTATCAAATTTGGTCAAGAAAAATATAAAAAGGTGAGAGGAATCATGGAATTGTTTACACTCAGGTGTGTTTTGGCTCTAACTAAGAAAATAAGCATAAAATACAAATGTCCTTTTGGAGGGCTTCAGAAGAAACTAAAACACAAGGAGATTTCTGCTCTGGTGTTTAAGACATAAGGAATTTTTAAAAAGGAATTGTAGCCAAGTCCAGATTAAAGCATCAATGAATGAATTTGGCTGGATATAAAGGGAAGAAGCTTCTGTTTACATGAAAATATTCTGGTAACCAAGTAACTAGTAATGACAGGAAAGAAATGCAGAAAAAGATGAGGATAATTTTGGGGCTCCATTCTTCACTCACCTACTATCTCACCTTGACCTTAAGCAATCTTTTTATTTTGTCTTTTTGCTTGTTTCCCCACATGTTAATAAGAGGAATAATAGTGATAATTATCATCTATTTTACACAGAAAGAACTACTATTAACAAACTATTTAACTATTTAATTTTAGTAAGAGCCAGAAAAGTATTGAATCATTTTAATTACAGATGAATACACTGCTTACTTTGAAGAAACAAATAAATTCTTTTTTTAAAATTATTATATCTTTTTATTTACAAGATAAATTCATGGGTAGTTTTTCAGCATTGACCCTTGCAAAACCTTCTATTCCAACTTTTCCTCTCCTTCCTCCCACCCTCTCCCCCAGATGGCAAAACCCCCAATACATGTTATATATGTTTAAATACATGTGTACATATCCATACAATTATTTTGCTGAACAAGAAAAATCGGACTGAGAAATAAGATAAAATTAACTTGAGAAGGAAATCAAAAATGCAAGTGGACAAAAACAGAGGGATTGGAAATGCTATGTAATGGTTCACATTCATTTCCCAGAGGAGACAAATAAATTCTATTTGGCCACCCTGATAATATTTAAATAATACTTCTCAGGTATTCAGGGGTACCTTTGTGGTGCAAAAAGTTCAGTTCCCAAAGAATAATTTCTCCTTATTTGTATGTAGGAATGAATTAAAAAAAAAAAAATAATAACTGTTTGGAACCAAACTAGAGTGACACTTAGGAATACTAGTTTAGTTTGTATACTAGTTTATAGTATTCTCTACTAAGGTCCTAGTCCAATGTTTCGTTTATGGAAGTAACCCTGGATTCTTGACGGTTATGATACTAGTACACAACTCTTGACAAATGCCCCTAATCCCGAAAAAGCTGTTCCCATATGTCCCTTGCCTTAGAACTAGCCTATCAAAAGAAAGGGAAGCTCATCATGACAAGACTGAAAAAGTTGTAGATAATTTTTCTTTTGGCCATAATAATTTAATCTATGTCAATGGAAGTAGTATCCTCACCAAAGCAAATATTATCCTATCACCAATCACATCTTGCCAAACCTCAACCTTTTATTACTCCCACCATCGGCCTCCTTTAATCCAATTTAAGTGCAGCTAAACAAAGAGAAGGAAATAAGAAATCAGCTGACTGGATCTACTACAAAATTACATGACATAATTTCACCTTTACAGCAGCAAGTAAAACCTTTTGTATCTATCAATTTACTATTTCACATACAACAGTAGCTGTTCTAAACATACACTTTCAGTTGAGGAACCTGTCTTATACATAAATCAATGAAAAAAATTGAGACCATTCATCAAGAGCTCCTTCTCCTTACCTTCACAAGAGGTCTAACGCTATTATGCCTTAAACCCAAATTACTCTGGCTCTGATTGACTGCCTTGCAATAGATTTTAGGCAAAGTCCCACTTGGTCATTGTTTGGGCCCTGATTCTTAAGAGTAAAAGTAAATAGCAATTGTTTGTTTTGGCCGGAAGCAGTCTTCTCCTCCCAGACTGATTTTTTTTTTTTTAAAGACTAAGTACAAGAGGGCCATCTTTGCCTCATTTCTTACTTCACCTTAATCATTGATTGGACATAGCCTCAGTCAAACTGAGACCCGTTAAAGACCTTTAGCTTAAAAATCTCTCTCATTGCATCCAGGGTCACTTCCAGTCAAGTTCCTGTATGTTGCCACCGAACGCTGATAGCTCTGGAGGAGAAAGTAAGACTGTTGCCTTTGCACAGCACTCTCTCACTTTAAACCCAATTCACTTGTATGTCATGGTATCACCTCCCTGATGTCATGGTCCTCTTTTAAAATGAAGGACAAACAACAATCTCCTCTCTTAACACTCGATGTCTTCTTCCATCATCTCCTCTTTTATCTTGTCCCACATGAAAAAGTAGTCCCTCTTTTCTATAAGGCAAACCATTCTGCATACCCTTAATGTCATCGCATCCACTGAGTTTGGTTTGGTTTTAACAAATTTCCCCCTTTATCATCCCTACTTCTAATCTCCAGTCACTTCCCATCTAGTGACTCTCCATAACATACCCATGTCTCCTGCAATCTTAAAAAATTATCGTTTGATCTGACCATTCCTGACAGCTATTGTCCTATAACTCTCCTCTCCCTTTAAAATACTAAAACTGTCAAAATTTGTAAGTACTTCCACTTTTTCTCCTCTCACTTGCTTTTAAACCTCCTGCAATCTGGCTACCAATTCCATCGCTAAACTAAAACCATCCCCACCATCCTCCAAAGTTACTAATGAGCCCTTAATTACCAAAAGAAACAATCTCTTCTTAAACTCCATTCTCCTTGGCCTATCTATATAGCCTTTAATATTACTAATGATCACCCAATTCTTCTGGATACTCTCTCTTCTCCAGATTTTTATGGCATTGCTCTATACTGGTTCTCTCCCTATCTACCTTAGGGAAAATTAATTAAATTTTTTTTTCCTTTTTTTTTTTTTTTTTTTAAAAAGACTACCCTTATAGGGGGCCAGTATAAGAATTAATGTGAGGATCTTCCATTGAGCAACTTCCTTTACCTTCCCTGCAGTATAGTCTTAAAAGAGTTGCTGACCTAAAAGAAGCAATCTGGTAAAAAGCATAGAAACCTAGAAAGCAATAGCCTGCCACCTCACTCATTGATCTCCTTTTCTTGTACCTCACTAATTCATCTCCCATACAATTGCCAAAGTAATATTTCTACTTGACAGCTCTAACCATATCACTCCCCTGCCCAAGAGGTTCCAGAAGTTCCCAGTTGTGTATAGGAGAAAAGATAAATTTTCCTATAGGACAATTAAAGCCCTTCTCAGTCAGCTATGGCACTCTACTTCCAGAACTATTGGATATTACCCCCTTTATAAGATCCTGTATTCTAGTCAAACTGTGTTACTTCCTATTGTTGTTTATCATCTATGACTTTTCATATCTTCTGTTTGTGCCTCTTGGATTTACTCAAGGCTCTTCCAACATGCCTAGAAAATATTCCTGGGTTAACCTCCATAAAATTTCTTCAAATTCTACCTCTCACAAGACTTATCCTGATCCCTATCTTTCCAATTCGGTATGTCCCTCTCCCCAGGAAATTACTTAATAGTTTTAAATATATATTGTATTTGAGAAATAATATTACAAAGTGGATAAAAAAAGATCTCAAAACTAAGAAAAACTTGGGTTAAATTTCCATCTCATTAGAAGTCTCTAATAATGTGATCGAGGATAAAGTCATATAACCTCTCACTACCTTCACACAGCTCTTTTAGCTATCAATAAAAAAATTTTAAAACATTTTAAAATTATTATTTCCATAATATAGTATAATATTAATTGCCACTTGACAGTTTTAATAAATTCAAAGCAAGCCTTTACAAGTGTTTACAAAAAAAGTTATCTAGCATATATCATTTTGTCCAATAATTAAAGGTTAATTATTTATCAGATTTTAAAAAAACAAATATTTGGTTTCCTAGGAGAAACTGACAGGTACTGGTGACCACAAATAAACCATTCACATTATAGAATCCTATATATGGCAGGAGTTTGACTATCATGAAGAAAAAAGATTGATTCATTTATGATTTACAGATCAAAGCAAGAAAAACGACTGAGAACACTTTAAACAGTAGATTTATTTTACACCAGATATTTTTCCATTAAATTGAAACTATATTAAGAAAACAGTGCCAAATCACCATTTTCTACCTAAAGATATCAGCTGGAGAGTGAAAGTAATTCCAAGATTAGTTTTAGGGATCTTTAATGTCATTGGGGTAGGTAACTGCCTCTTATCAATGTAGATTATGATCTCTGCATAAATTAATAGATGGTCTATATTACAAGAATTCCTACACCTGAAAAATGCATCACTCTAGACCTCTCCAAAAAATTAAACTCATCCTTAGCCAACAGTTCATTCCTGGATCTATAACCAAAGCTTCTCCAGTTTGGGAGGACCTGCCAGCACTTATACTCTGCTGGCAGAGAAAACAGAGAAAACCATAATGAGACATCATTAATTTCCATGGAGAAGATAATTCATAAGTAGAAGTTACTGTTAAGTTTTGAAGAAGACAGCTGATCTTTTTAGAGGATGGCATTAGTTTACTAGGCCTCCTTTTCACATGAAGTTTAATAGGAATGACTTGGATGACTTTCTTCAGTTACAGATATTAAGACTATATATTATTTTAAAAAACAGGTAACGTGGAGTGAGTCCAAAGGAATGAAATTAAAATAACAAAAGGGTTTATAATAATGTGATTCTAAAATTTACAGTGGTGTGTCCTTCACAATCAGGATCCAGTCAGTCTTTCCTAGCTTATTATGTGTCACTCCCTTCCATATCCAGTGTTAGTCAAATTGATCTTGTTCTTCCTCACATATGATATTCTGTCTTTGTTTTGCACAGGCTGTCTAACATGTTTTTCAAACATGTTCCTCATCATCTTCATCTTTTACAATCTCTACTTCCCTTCAAAGCTTAGTTCAAAGGATATCTCCTATAAGGACCCTTCTCTAATCCCTCCAGGTATTAGTGCCTTCTAAGGGTATGTGGGGGTGGTGTATCATCTTGTATAATTATGTGTTTTTTGTTGTATCCAAGAAGAATATAAACTCTTTGAGGACAGAAGCTATTTCATGCCTACTTTTTTATCTCAATGTTTAGCATATTACCTAGTAACAAATTCCCTTTAATATTGCTTCAGGGCAATTCACAAATGAGGCATTATTTTATTTTAAGATCCGTTCATTTTTTATTTTTGACCTTTTTAAAAACAGTATTTTGTTTTTTTCAAATACATATAAAGATAGTTTTTAATATTCACTTTTGTAAGACTTTCTGTTCTAAATGTTTCTCTCTTCCTTCTATACCTTCCCACTCCCCAAGACAGTAAGCAATCTGATATAGGTTAAACATGTGCAACGGTTTTAAACAAATTTCTTATTTGTTACATTGTGAAAGAAAAATCAGAGCAAGAGGGGGGAAAAATTAAGAGAAAGAAAAAACAAACAAGCCAAAAAAAAGATGAAAATACTGTGCTTTGATCCACATTCAGTCTTTACAATTCTCTTTAGATATAGATGACATTTTCCATTCCAAGTCTATTAGAATTGTCTTGAATCACCACATTTCTGAGAAGAGCCAAGTCCATCACAGTTGATCATCACATAATCTTGTTATTGCTGTGTACAATGTTTTCCTGATTCTACTTGTTTCTCTCACCCTTAATTCATGTAAACCTTTCCAAGTCTTTCTAAAATCAGTCTGTTCATCATTTTTTATTCCAACAAAATATTACTTACTTTAATATACCATACTTATTCAGTTATTCCCTAACTGATGGGCATCTCCTCATTTTCCTTTTTCTTTTCTTTCTTCTTCTTCTTCTTCTTTTTTTTTGCTGAGACAATTGGGGGGAAGTGACTTGCCCAAGGTCACACAGCTAGGATGTGTTAAGTGTCTGAGGCCAAATTTGAACTCAGGTCCTCCTGACTTCAGGGCTAGTGCTCTAGCCACTGTGCCACCTAGCTGCTCCTACTTTACTCATTTTTCAATTCTTTGTCACCATAAAGAGAACTTTTTTGTATTGTAACTACAATACAAAATTTTTTGCCCATGTGGGTCCTTTCCCCTCTTTTATAGATTTCTTTTAGGATACAGACCTAGTAGTGAGACTGCTGGATCAAAGAATATGCATAATTTTATAACCCTTTGGGCACAAGGGGAAC
The DNA here is from genome assembly GCF_016432865.1 of Antechinus flavipes. NCBI lineage: Eukaryota > Metazoa > Chordata > Mammalia > Dasyuromorphia > Dasyuridae > Antechinus > Antechinus flavipes. Next base: position 658,632,684 of record NC_067398.1, on the reverse strand, counting down.
AAATTGTTCCCCATCATTTCACAACTCCACCAACAATTTGTTCCAATTTTCCCTCATCCCAGCCAACATCTATCATTATCTTTTCCTGTCATCTTAGCCAATCTGAGAGAGATGAGGTGGTAAGAGAGGCATTATTTTAAAAGATACAACATTCTCAACTCCAAGTTAGTTATCTAATTTGAGATAATTCAGGAGGTAAAATACATTTAAGTCATGGACAATAGGTTCCTTATCCCCACCAAAAATTTTATAATCTGGTTGGGGAGTCAGAATATATCCAAATGGAAAAGATTTCAAAACATTTCCAAAGTTAGAGTAAGACATGTTATTTAATTCCTATATGTGCCCCAAATGTCTAATTTCTAACAGGATATGAAGATAAATGCTAAATAAGGTTTTCAAAACTAGAACAGACAGAGATTAGTGAAGAGAAGGAGAATATTCCCCTAGAGAGAGCAGGACAGATGTGAAAGCAGAGAGAAAGGTAAGGATGAAAAGCTTTTTTTGCTTCTAGTTAACTCCTCTAATTGGAGAAAAAGCCAAGCTTTTTATTCATGACTTATGTTTCGCTCACATTTGTCTGCATTTTACAATACAATAAAACATCTAATGTTTTCACTCAACAGTAATTAAACTATTTTTTGCTTTCCAAAGCAAAATTTGAAATACCATAGCCATGTGTTATTTTCTGAATTTAGAAGTTAATGTAACTTAGTTCGCCATCTGAATGTAAACATTAATAAATGATATGAATCATTATCTAATTTTTGCTTTTTGTCCATTCTTTGCCCCTTCTTTTTGTAGGGATAACACATTCACAATTAATATCAATTATAGAATCTTACAAACAGTTATTATGGAGAAAATATAAAAATAGCCAACACATATAGTATTTGCTATGTGCCAATCATATGCTAACCACATAACAATTATTGTCTTATTTGATCCTCAGAACTCTGTGAGGTAGATGCTATTTTGATTCCCATTTTATAGATGAGAAAACTGAGGCAAACAAGTTAAGTGATTTGCCCTGGGTCACACTGATAGTAATCATCAGAGGTTAAGATTTGAACTCAGATTTTCTGGTATTTTACAACTTCACTACCTAGCTGCACCCTTTTAAATTTCAATGTATTTCCCTGTAGAATTCAAGAATTAATAAGTTCTATTACATCACTAATCAAATGTTCATATTCACTAGAATTCTCTTTTGTATTCTCTATCCCTATTACTATAAACCTATTCATCTACTCTTTTGGGGTCTTCTTTCTCACTCTTTCCACTATTTACTCACCTTTCTTTTCCATCAGCTACAATTCCCTATCCATAAACCTTCCCCAACTTCATTTCTACCCTCCCAATTCAATCATCATTTTCTCTCTCATTCAAAGTCACACTAATCTCTTTTCAGTTTCACAAACCGTCCTCTTCATCCATGATCTCTAAGCATCCTTCTACTAAAGGAAACACTTGTTTTGTTTCTTATCTCCTTAGGGATGGGAATAGAAAACACGGTTCCAGGTGAAAATGTAGGAGTACGACCAAAGTATTAAGGAAAAAAAGCAGAGCCTGTAAGGAGTTGAAAACAGACATGCATGGTACAATTTAGCACTGTTGAGTATAGGTGGCTGGCAGCCTCACAAAGGAATGAAGAAAATATGGAAGCATGAGAATACTGAGAATCTAAATGACAGTATCTCAGAACTGGATGACACCTCAGAGGCTATCTGATACAATGTATACTTATTTGAACAAGATTTTAGTCAGCTAATCAATAAGCATTTATTAATAAGTAGCTAGTATCAGGCTACCTGCTAATTCTTAGAGATATAAAGTAAGACACATAAACCATCCCTGCCTTATTATATTAGTCATATTGTAAAAGAAAAATCAGAACAAAAGGGAAAAAAACACAAGAAAGAAAAAGCCAATAAAAAAAGAGGTGAAACTAGTATGTTTCAATCCACATATAGTCTCCATAGTTCTCTGGATGAACAATTTTATAGCCCTTTGGGCACAGTTCCAATTTACTCTCCAGAATGGCTGAATCAGTTCACAACTCTACCAACAATGTATCAGTGTTTCAGTTTTCCCACATCCCCTCCAACATTTGTCATTATCTTTTCTTGTTATCTTAGCTAATCTGAGAGGTATGAGGTGGTGCTTTAATTTCCATTTCTCTGATCAACAATTATTTAGATATTTTTCCTATAACTGTAGACGGCTTTAATTTCTTCTGTAAATTGTTCATATTCTTTGACTTGTATTCTTGTATTCTTATAAATGACTCAATTTTCTACATATTTCAAAAATGAGGCCTTTATCAAAAATATTGGTTGTAAAAATTATTTCCCCAGTTTTCTACTTTCTTTCAAATATTGGCTGCATTAGTTTTGTTTGTGCTAGAGCTATTTTTTTTTAGTTTATTTTAAATAATTATTTTTGGAGAGAAAAATCAGAGCAAACAGGAAAAACCATGGGAAGGATTAAAAAAACAGAAAAAAGAAGTGAATATAGCATATGTTGATTTACATTCAGTCTTATTAGTTCTTTCTCTGGTCTCAGATGGCATTTTCTATCCAAAGTCTATTGGGATTCCTTTGAATTACTGAACTACGAAGAACCAAGCCTTTAATAGTTGATCATCACACATTCTTGCTGTTGTTATATACAATGTATTCCTGGTTCTGCTTGTTTTGCTCAGCATCAGTTCATGTAAATCTTTCCAGGCCTTTCTATAATCAGCTTGTTCATCATTTTTTGTAGAACAATAATATTTCATTACCTTCATGTCCGAATTGTTCAGCCATTTCCTAATTGATGGGCAGTCACTGCTTTCCAATTCTTTGCTACCACCAAAAGAGCTGCTACAAACATTTTTGCACATGTGGGTCCTTTTCCCTCTTTTTTGATTTCCTTGGGATACAGACCCAGTAATGGCACTGCTGGGTCAAAGGGTAATGAACTTTTTAATGTAATCAAAATTATCCATTTTGCATTTTATAATGATCTCTAGTTCTTCTTTGATTATAAATTCCTCCATTATCCAAAGATCTGACAGATAAATTACCCAGAAGACACTAATATTAAGAAAGGATGGAAAAAGCAGAAGTGAGACTTTACTAAGTCTTAAAGGATGCCAAGGAAGCCAAGAAATCAAGATGAATAAGGAAAAAATTCCAGACATAGGAGAATCCACTCCAAGTCTAAATTGACCAAGTGATCATCTAACCTTTCCCTAATCTCTAGTGAGATAGATCCCATTACCTCCCAGAGTTATCTGATCCTATTTAGAATGGTTGACTGCCAGGTAAAATGATATGACTTTCTAAAGAAGTCTAGCCCTACTATCAAATACTTCTAGCTCAGAACTTAAAGGTCACAAGAGAATTGAAAAATGTTCAAGAAATCTAAAAAGAAACACCATAAGCTCCTCTAAGTAGTCAGAACTTGTAATGGGCTGAGGCTTGAGTTGATGCATTGAGTTCCCAAGCATGTGAGGCTAAATAGTAATTGGACCATACTCTATTAATATATATGCTTGGAGAAAGAATGAACCCCGCCCACTCTTTGTGCAAGTCCTGATGCGTTGTATAGGAAATGACGATTTTGGTGGGTAGAGGCAGGGGAGTGGAAAGGGAAGCGGAAAGAGAGACTGCTGACTGGCGTCTTGACACAGCTGCTCGCATTGCTATCATGACCCCCTTTCACCTCCGATCCCCTTTTCACCTGCAATCCCCCTTCACCTCTGCTGGCTGGCTTTCTGTCGCAGCTGCCCATATTGCTATCACAATCCCCCTTCATCTCAAAAAGAATAAAGATTGAAGATTTTTCCCTTAACCTGAATTCCTGACTCCAGCTGATTTTAAATACGCGATCATCACAAGAACTAAGGAAGAATAAAGTAGAAGCTTGGGGATACTTGGAGAGGGGACATGGGGAGAATAAGATCCATAAATGGGACCTAAAAGCCAGTGGGGTCTCATTTAGCCTATCAGAACAGCAGTGGGCAACAGAGCCAGCCCCAAGTTAGATACGAGAAAAGGCCAGGCATTGCATGCATACCTCAGGGACCTTCAAAAAAAAACTAAAGCCTAGATCCTGTGGAGTGGAAGGACCCTTAAGAGACTTAGCCACAACAATCTCAAATATTTCATTAGAATCTATCAGGACCACATCAGAAGACAGTCAATTGCTTGTTAGGGAGGGTAAGAGAAAGACCCAAGGCCAGCACTTAAATTAGGCTATTCAAAGAGATGAAAACAGAGGTTACAGATTGTTGCAAAGAACAGGTATTGGTCAAAAAAACACATTCAATAATGCAGTGGCAGTGCATCCAGATTACAGAGCAGAGTTTGTCTAAGTAAGAATTGCTTACTTAATACAAGAGTGTGGGAAGAGGCAGAGTCTGGCTCTAGAACAAAATTCCAATTTGGTAATTGAAATGGAAGATATGAGTCAACAGAAGAAAACTACAACTGCAAAAGAAATATCATGGGCTAAGAGGAGCCCAAGAGGTAAACTCAGAAGAAAAAGAAAAATTTTAACCTGTTGAAAAGGCCAAGGGAAGGCAGAATTTTTGAAAAGTAAATGCAAGGGACAAAAGAAATCAAAAAAAGTGAACGCATTTGAACAACTGAAAGGAGTTAAACAATAACAGAATAATAGGCACACAAATCTTCTAGTCCAATGTGGATGGGTAGAAGTAAGGCTAGCTGTTCCTCAGCTTTTCTCTATGTTGTAATAATCACACAAGGATAATAATAATCTACATTTATACAATATAATTTACAGAGTGGTTTCTACACATCATCTCATTTGACTCTACAAGGCAAAAGATGCAGAATAGAAAAGCTGAAATAGAAATGAACACGTGGCCTTGAAGATGATATCTGAACATAAAATTTGGATTTTTAGATCTGACAATTCAAAAACTAAGAATGATAGGTACATTTAGCCAGGGAAGTATACCTATAAAGGGCTAGTAAGAATGTATTAACCTGGCATGCTGCAAAAATAATCAAAATGGCTTTAACATGAAAAGAGGAGGGGGAAAACTATATCCAAAGCTACATATTATAAAGAGTGGATTTAGTCCCACAGAATAATGGAACAACAGCAATGGAGATACCTAGAAATTTAAAAGAAATAAAATCCAAGAAAGGAACTTCATTGTAAAAGCCATGCTCTTAAATGTACAATATATGTACCTTGAGGATATGGACTGATTCACATTTGTCTTTGTATCCAGAGAACTTGATATGTTTACCTGGCACTTAATGAATGCCTGATTGATTGATTTACACAAAATGCATTAAGTATATAGGCAATAAGCAAGCTAGAAGTCCTAACGCCAGGAAGGAAAACTGACCTTATGGGTATCTCTGAGATGGAATATGTCTTTGGAATAGTATACTCCATCCAAAAGAAAATGAATATGAAAATGAGAGGTTAAGTAACACTGCATATTAAAAAGATAAAGAGGCAAAGTGGAGATGACAGCACAGCAGGAAGAAATCCAGTAAACTTCCCCTTCCCCCACAACTCCTCCAAACAAATGTAAAAAATGCACCGGGCTGAATCCTGATTGAGAAATCCAAGAAAAGATCATGAGTCATTTTTCCAACATAGGTTGAGAGAGAGAGACAGAAGTCTATGGATATTCAGGACAGGGTCTGGCCAGAAACAGACCACGGAGAGCATTCCAACACAGGGTGAGGCTATGTACCATGGTGAAAACAGGCCTCAGATTTAGCAGAGAGGAGCCTAAATTTATATAGGGTGCACTAACAGATGCCAATTGGTAGCTCTGTTGTTCACTACCCACCCAGGGCACACTGAAGAAGGGACCTGGCCCTAGAGGTGGTAGCTTTCCATACTGAGGAGTGCTTATAGACTATCCTACAAGTTCAGAAGTGAATAGTACCTATGGAGCTCCAATTCCCAGAGTAAAAGCAGGGTCTAAATCTCGTACTTCAGAGGAATAACCAAGGCAAGAATCCCAGAACAAAGGAAGAACTATAATTCTGTCACTGAACCAGATAGTGACTGATTCTAGTAGCAATCTCCTGAAACTCCAAATGTGACAAACCAATATGCTTAATGTTCAGACTGGAACCTACATCAGAAACTTGTAGAGTTGAGATCAGGAGGGCAGCAATCAGAATTTACCCCCGAATCACTTATGAAGGAAGGATTGAAAATTTACAGATCTCAAACCTGAGTTGTCCCTGATTGCTAAAAGTTGTCCCTGTTCTTCCACAACAAAATTTAATATTCTAAGAAAGTAGCAACAAGACACTCCCTCCCAAGACAAGAAGTAGGATGTAACAATAAACAACAAAATAATAATAATAATAATAATAATAACCCAACCACAAAAAGCAAGGTGCATAGCAAACAGAGTACAGTACTTGTAGTAAGACCTAAATTTGTATCCAGTCTTCGATACTTACTATCTGTGTGATCCTGGGTAAACCATTTAATCTGTCTGCCTGAGTTTTCTCATCTGCTAAACTAGAATAATAATAATACCTGCATCCCTCAACCCCCAAAATTGTTGGAAAGATAAAATGAGATAATATTTGTAAAATGCTTTGTAAACTTTAAAGCACTATATAAACGCTAGCCATTGTTTTTATTATTACTAGGGATGATCAAGACAAACATAGAAAAGGAGGATAATTTTTAAAATATCTAAAAACAAAGCTTCAAAGAAAAACACTTTGGGCACAAAACCAACAGAATTCCTAAAAAAAAAAAAAAAAAAAAAAAAAAAAAACAAGATTTTTTTTTTTAAGTTTACAATGTTAAATCAAAAGAGAATGCTAGAGGAAAAAAAACTGAAAAAAGAATTGAGAACAAAGCAAAAATTTGGAAAGGGAATTAATAGACTGGCACAAGATATTAAAAATCTTACCTAAGCCAACAAAACTCTTTGAAAAATTGGAATGTAGCAAATAGAAGTCAATGAATTGATTCCAAGAAACAAGAAATAGTAAAACAAAGTGCAAAGTCTGAAAAAAAAAAAGATCAAAAATAATATAAGGTATTTTCTGGTGAAAACAACTGACCTAAAATATAGTTTGAGAAGAGATCATTTCTCATTATATACCTCAACAACGATACTTTTTGAGGATGTATTCTGATGGAAGTGGATCTCTTCGATAAAGAGACCTAATTCAGTTTCAATTGATCAAGGATGGACAGAAGCAGCTACACCCAAAGAAAGAACACTGGGAAATGAATATAAACTGCTTGCATTTTTGTTTTTCTTCCCGGGTTATTTATACCTTCTGAATCCAATTCTCCCTGTGCAACAAGAGAACTTTCAGTTCTGCACACATATATTGTATCTAGGATATACTGTAACCTATTTAACATGTAAAGGACTGCTTGCCATCTTGGGGGAGGGAGGGGAAAAATCGGAACAGAAGTGAGTGCAAGGGATAATGTTGTAAAAAATTACCCTGGCATGGGTTCTGTCAATAAAAAGTTATTTAAAAGAGAGAGAGAGAGAGAGAGAGAGAGAGAGAGAGAGAGAGAGAGAGAGAGAGAGAAGAGATCATTTCAGAATCACTGGATTACCTAAAAGCCATGGATCCCACGCACCACTCCCTAAAAAGAATCTAAACTTCATATTCCAAGAAATCATAAAAATTACCCTATCATCCTCAAGGATCATGGCAGAAATCTAGTTAGAAAGAAGGCCTGAGAATGGTTGCATTATGTCTTGATGAATAAAAATACAAAGAAAAAGGTAGTAGAATACTCTCAGGGGGAAAATGGGGAAGAAAGTAAGGGTAGGGAAAACTATCTCAACATAATCAGGATGTAGGAAAAAAACAGAAATTTATTCAAACAATGAGGAAGAAGTCAAGGGGAGCAACTGGTAGCTGAACCTCAATTCTCATCTAAAGAAGTTATAAAAGGAAGAATACACACACATACACAAAGTTGGAGCAGAAAGAAGGGGAAATTAAAGAGAGATCATTTTAAGGTAGAGATTAGTCCTAAACAAAACAAATTCTAATTTAGAAAGTGCAAGAATATTTATAGCAATTATTTTTGACATGACAAAGAATGAAAACCCAAAGGGGTGTTCATCAACTGCCTAAACAAGTCATGCTATATAAATGTGATACTTTTATGCTGAAGAAATGATAGGATCTTTTCCGAGAAAATTGGGAAGACTTGTATGAGCAAAGTAAGCAAACCAAAAGAACAATTTATACAGTGAAAACATTATAAAGATAAATAACTTTGAAAGACTTAAGAATTCTGATCAATGTAAGGCCAATCACAACTCTAGAAGCCTCCTGATGAAATATGCTACCCACCTCCTGATAAAGAAGTAAAGGACTCAGAGTGAAGTGAGACAATTTTTTTGACATGCTGATGTTTGTCCATTTAGCTTGTATATACAAATATACTGTGTATATGCCTTTACTAGGGGGATTTTGTTTTTCTTTTCTCAAGCAGGGAATTTCAAGAATTGAAGATAGGAAGATACAAAATATCATTTGAGTGAAGATCAAGAGAGATAGCAATATTATCATTGTACACTAATAACTACATAGGTAGTATTACAATCATAGAATCACAGGGAAGAATCTAAGTAACCATTTTGTCCAAATCTTGATTACAAAATACCTAACAAATGGTTGTTGAAAAGCTAAGGAATTTAGAAAACAGCCAGCAAGTATGGCATGGAGACATGTTGATAGGAACATCTGCTATAACACTTTCTTGACCAAAAGCAGAGTATCTACTAACTTCTTGACTAATCATAAAAATAATGCCTCATTAAAGGCAGATGAACCTATAAGAAAAATTTTTTTATTCTGGATCCAATTCTCACTAATGAGGAAAAACTATAGAAAAGATAGGAACCTCAGGGGTGGGGGAAGATGGACCATTCTATCTTACAGTTTAGTGATAAAGGATAGTTGAAGATTTCAGAGGGTTCAAAGGAAGGACAAAGAGGATGCCACAGATTGAAAGAAAACGCTCAAGAAATTCTGAAGACACAGATAAACAAGAGACAAAAGAGGTAAATCCATTAAGGAAGAAAAAGGAGAATAGTCTCAAGAGACTGATATGGATGCAAATCACTAGCCAATTTTGATTTTTAAAAGACGGCAGATTAAATGACAATGAATATGCATTGGAAACATGATACTTTAAGAATAGTGTCAAGACAGGTTTCTGAATATTCTCTTTTCCTGTCTGGTAGATAGCCTTCAATTAGTGGCAGAAAAATAAATCCTAGAACTCAAAACTAACAGAAAAACTCTTGACATCAAAAATGAATAAAATTCTGGTACTCTGAATTAAGGCCATTCATTATAGCAATATGAAGGAGAAATGTAGTAATTCAGTTACTAGGAAAGAGTAAAGGAAATCCATATATAACAATCATTCAAATAAAATTTATTAAGGAATATTTTTTTTAAAAAAATGAATGTTGTCAAGAGTTCTAAAGCTCAGAATGAGCAAGCAAAACTAATAACAAGAGAATGTTATTGAAGTGTTTTTTATTTTGTTTTGTTTTAAAAGCCATATTAGGGGAAAGAGGAGGAACAAGAAGGAACAGGACTGCTCCTTGGGCTGGAAAGAATTATGATTATTCACAAAAGAGGGAAGACTGAGCTGCTCAAATTGTATTTTGTTTCTATATTATTAAGGAGAATGATCTTTAAATGGGAGAGGACAGAAAAATTGCCAATAATGAACTGATATCTAAGAGAAATTAAGTGAGAATAAGAGAGTACTTAATTAACCTTGAAAAATTTAACATTGTGTAATGGAAAGAGCCTGAGTTTTCCCACTCTTCTTGGAGCCTGGGATCTTAGTTTGAATCCTAGTTCAGTGACTTATCACTCAAGGGGATGTAAACTTAACCTCTTTAGGCCTGGCTGAGTTTCCCCATTTGTAAAATGAATAAGTTTGACTGATGACCTCAGAGGTCTATATCTATAATCTATCATCCTATATCTAGAATGCTATGATTTTAAAAACTCAAGTCACCTTATCCTAGATGGCTACAAGAATTTAAAGCTCTAATTGGCAGGTGTGATGACAAGGATGTCATAGATTCCACCGTCAAGGATATTTGAAAGACCATGGAAGTTGGGAGAGGTTTGACAAAGTTACAGAAAGGAAAATACTCTTGATTTTCAACAAAGGCAAGAGAACAGAATCTACAAACTATGGGCAAGTAAGCTTGATTTCAATCTCTGGCAAAATTTCAGAGTTTGGTATTAAAAAAATTCTCCTCTCACAAGCCACTGCCCTATTCCAGACTCTCATCACTTTCCACTTATATTATTGCAATTACCTCCTATTGATTTCCCTGCCACAAATCTCTCCCCATTCCAATCCAAACTCAGTATAAAGTGACTAAAGGATGTGTCTGATTTTGTCATTCCCATACTCAACAAATTCCAGTGACTCTATTACCTCTAAAATAAATTGCAAACATCTCCATTTAAGATTTTTATATCCTACTCCTTTTCTACCTTCTACACATTAGTTTCTTGTAGCTTCTTTGGTCCAACCATACTGGCTTACATCTAGTTTTTCATACAGGACAGACCCTTTCCCATCTCTATGTCTTTGCATTGAATGTCTTCTATGCCTGAAAGGTTCTCCCTCTGGAAATAACTGGTTTCTTTTTAGTTTCAATTCAAGTAAAATGCCTTTCCTAGTCCTCCGCTCCACTTCCTCCCAATTTCCAGGGGCTTCTCTTCCAAGATTACCTTATATTTGATTTATGTATGAGTTGTTTCAATCAATCAACCAACAAACATTTACTAAATGCTATGTGCCAAGGCACTTTACTAAGTACTGTGGAAATAAAAAGGAGCAAAAACAAAAACAAAAACCAATTCCTTACCTCAAGGTGTTTACAATCTAATGGGGAACACAATATGAAGACAAATATATACAAAGCAAGCTACATACATACATAGAAAATAATTAAAAGAGGGAAGGCATTGGAATTTAAGGGATTGGGAAAGACTTTCTGGAGAATGTAGAATTTTAGTTGAGGCTTTAAGGAAGCCAGGATGGTTAGTAGTTAGAGCTATCTAAAATCTTATTCTGTTCTCCACAAAGTCCTATTCTGATGCTTTCTTGTGTGGAGTTGACTCTAGATATGTGAAGGATATCTTAGCATAAGACAAAGCATACTAAAAAGGTTTTGAATAATGATTCTAGTAACAGATCAAGTCTATTTTGCAAGAACCAACTTCACTTATTATAAAGAAAAACGGCTACCTGGTGATAATTAGGGAGGGGTGGAAAAGAGGAAGACAATTTCAGGAATAGGGATAGCCAGTGAAAATTCATGGCATTCAGCAGCTAGGAGGTCAGTGTCACTGAATCTCAGAGAACACAGCAGAGTAAGGTATAAGAAGACTTTAAAAGGTTGGAAGGGGCCAAGTTATGAACCAACAAGAATTGTTCAGTGTGAATCTTGCTTGTCTTTTATTTACCATGGAAATATGTTTGTCTTATATCACTGCATAATTCAGTGAGACACTGATCTCTTTGATGTTCTCTGAAAAAGATCCTCTATCACCCAATGCTGTGCATTTTGATTTGCTTTTTCCTCATACCTGGAACTCTCTTCCTTCTAGTTTTCCCTGGATTCCTTCAAGTTCCAGTGAAAAATTCTACCTTCTAAAAAGAATGAACATCTGTTAACTATTTCTATTCTCTCTTGTACATAGGTTATATATATATATGATTACTTGCATATTCTCTCCTCCATCAGATTGTGAACTTGGAGGCAGGAATTATTCTTTATACCAAGACACAAAGCATGCACTTGGCTGATTGTTAGTATTTTCTTTCCACTGATCATCTCCAATTTATTCTATCTATATCTTGCCTATTCATAGTTGTTTGTATGTTTTCTCCCCAATTGTGTGATCCTTAAGAGCAGAAACTGTTTTCTTGTTTTGCCTTTCTATGTATCTCCAGTACTTGACACACAATAGTTTTTAATAAATGCTTGTGGACTTGAATTGATAACCAGTAGACCAGAAACTCTCCTTCTTTCCACTATCATCTTCTGAGCACTAAATTTCACAGCCCCTGCCCATTAAAAGGTAACTGCTGGCCTGGTAAGTAGTGATACTGAGCAGAGGGTGTCTTGTGACTAGGTCTGCCTTCTACTCTAGGCAGTCAGAAAGTTACTTTTCTTCTTCCTGTTATTATTAGTAGTGCTGGTGATCTCCCAATTCCTAGCTCTCTGTCACAACTTTACCATGACATGAAAAATTTGCAAAAGTTCCAAAATGATTCTACCCCAAACCTGGAAATTTAAGGACTACTCAGAATCAACCTTGGACATTATGCATAGTAGATACTTTCAAAAGGCTGAATTTAGTTCATACCCCAACTCTGAAAATTAGAAAACCAAATTCAAAGAATTAAAGAAGCTTTCCTCAAGTCAAATAGTTTGATAAGACAAAAATATTTCTATATTAAATAAAAACAGCAGAAGGTTCAAACTGAAAAATTTAAAGAACTAAAATGAGGCAATAAAATTTTTTTAAAAAACCACCCCACCCAAGTATAGTCCTGAGCTGAAGAAGAGGCTCAAAATATCTTTTTGAGAGAATGATTATTCTTTAAAAAAAAAAAAATGTTATTTTAAAAATATATGATGATCTTTCAACAATAAAGTAACACATTTTATTAATCTTATCTAAGCCATTTAAGTTAAGGAATGATCAATTTGATTCTAGTAGACCTATTGTAGAAGACTCTTAATTATTAGATCTTAATAGATCCTACTTTAACTTGGCTAACTCAGCCCAGATCTAGTTCCAGGATACGGTTCTACTATGAAAGAAAAGAGAACTGGGAAATCTTTTCAGCTGCCTCTAGTTTGTTTTCACAATACTGTTTGCAATTCTCATACAGAAGTGAAATGACAGACATTTCTTCTGACATTCAACTACAAAGACATGACTCAAAATAAAATGGAAAAAAAAAGCACCAAGTATAAGGACTATTTTACTACAAACACCTGTGGGCTAATATAACGTTGAAGATAGATTTTTGGTTATTTTCACATCCAAAGGTGGACTGTATTCTAGCTGATTAAAAAAGATTCCACCAAAAACCTGGATTCATTCTTAATTTACAGCTCTGAAGTCTACCCAGAGAAAGAAATGTCACTGCCTTTGAATGAAATATTGTTGTAATGTTTACTCAGCAACAAACCCTTGTAAACAATCAGTATTTTTGGCTCTCTAACAAGGTGGAGAGGTGGGGGAAGGGAATTATTTTGATCTAAGGCCATCCTGTGGTTGCAAACTGTCTGGCCACAGAGTAATACAAGTTTCTACTATTCCCTCAAAAGCAATAGCTATTTCTCTACTGCAGTAATAGCAACATGCAGATTATGCTAACAAACTTATCAGTAGCACCGTAATCAGCAGAAAACAAGATATGATTTTAAATTGAGCATTCGGATTAAAAGATTTTGCTAGTTTATCTCCCAGCTTTTGCCAACTGCGAAAGTGAATAGCTGTAAAATGTCACTGAAAGCTCACACCCCTGGCTTTGTTTTCCTCTAGAAACAGCAATAACAATTACTATGAAAAATGTTTGGGAATTTTGTAAAATATATATATATACATATATATATATATATAAAATTATTTATACCATACAAGATTAGCTAAATAAGGATAATATAAAAACTAGTCTTGATGTGGAGACTGAGAAAAAAAATTTCTACTTAAATCACCAGGACTAAAATAAGTTTTCTCTCTTGAGAATAGTTTCAGTTCTATAGAACTTAAGGAAAAGCATACACTTTTTGTCCAACTGAAATACTAAATTATAGTCATATACCTTCTGATAAATGATTCCCTCAGTAGACCTATGTATATCTATTTTGGCAAATCAATCTCAAACACTATTTAATCAGAGGAAAACACATGCAGATGTTCAATTAAAAACCGGGAGTCCACAAGTCTTGGCTCTGTTTGCCTAGGCCCTCATTGTTTGCTAAGTAACAACGGTTGCTAAGGGTAACTCAGTCCACTCCCGTTTCCAAGAGCTAGTTGCTCAGCGACCAACTGAATACTTCCCAAACCAAACAATGTCATCTCCTAAGCAATCCTTCCTCCCCCCATTAACCAGATCTAAAAAACACAAAATATGTAATCTATTCTTTTCAGAAGCTGTAAGAGAACCCTCCAATAATTTTTTCTCTATAGTTACTGAGGAGGAAAAAGGGTTTACTCTATTTGTCCTGAAATAATATAAGCAAAAGACCAACCATCTTCATTATAAGCTATGGGTATTGAAATAGATTTTTCTAAATCCTTCTCATTTAAAAACAAAACAAATTGCCCTTTCCTCTGAGCATAATAAACATGAAGCATGTTTTCCTGAAAGCAATGCAAACAATTACAGAATGGCCTGAAACCTCACAAGTGCTGCCTAGAGTGCAAAATATTATGCAAAATAAAACTATATAATTAAGGATTAATTTTTTCAAAATATATGTAAAATGAGAGGTTATCACAATTTAAGTTTTTGTGAGATCTTCTGTGTATAGGAACGAGTTTTAAATTGTTTTATAGCAGTGAGATTTTAAAATTATCTTAAAAAATTTTATTAAAAGGAACCTATTAGAAAACTATATTGAGTCTGAGCCACTCAATATATTGATTGTTGATATAATGGGATCATTACAACAAATGTTACATTATTTGCCCCCATAAATAAATGCCTTCTTCAGAAACAGCCCAGAAAGGGGAACAAGTCATCCACACATCTTAGGCAAAGCTGTGCCACTGGATGCTTCTTAAAGGATCCTAAATGCTTATCCTAAAATTACCAAAGTTTGCTTTTTTTGTTTATTTGTTTTAAATAATCTCAAGGGTAAAGCAAAAAGTGTATGTAATATATTGCTGCTGGAGAAATCCAAACTAGAAGGTAGAAAAACATTTGTCAAGTCACCATGACAGAAGGAGGATGAGGATGAGGAGTAAGTTTCTAGGAGGAGAGAATGGAGTCCTATAGAGAGAGTTTTTGTATTTTGGGAGTCAATAAAATGAGAATATTTTCTGGCATTATGGAATGGGAATCATTTGGACAGTACAAAAAGGCTAATTACTTAAGTTTATAAATATACACAGTTAATCCTCATAACTATAATGATTCATTTCAGTAGAATTTTTCACTTTACAAAGTACCTTCCTTACCTCAATTGTGAGATAATGGAAAATTATTAACTCTATTTTACAAATAAAAAAAAGTAAGGCATGAAGATGGTTAAGTGACTAGCATATGATCATACACTAGTATGAGCCTGCTCCTGTACTCAAACTCAGGATTTCCAACTCCAAATATAGGATGTCTCCCTACTACAAACACAGGGAGTACATGCATACTAATATATAACATTCTTTAAGTGTAATCAGAACTCTCAACTTCCTTAAGTTTTATCCCTCATGAAACATAGCTTTTTTTTTTTTTTTAACAGAACAGGAATCTGTTTCCTTTTTAAAAAATCTAATTCTCAATATATATATTATATATTGAATGTTATAGAATGTTATAGAATATATATGTATATATTCTATATATATATAGAATGTTATAGAAATGTTATAGAATAAACATTTATCTATCCATAATCCATTTATCTATCTCCAAATAATGAAAGACTAAATCTATATGCTTCAAGTTTATGGTTCCACAAAGTCTAAGAATTTGAAACCCAGAGACTGGGGCCTCTCCTTAATGCACTGCTGAGTGGTAAAAGTTGATTAGTTAGTTATTTATCTCTGTGCCTGGATATAAACTAGAACCAATTGAAAAGGTCAATAAAAGTGGACAATCAAAAACTGTAAGTGGATAATTATACAAGGATTTTCATATACCAAGACAAGAAATCTGGTTCCAAATGTTGCAAACCTGCATTTGGAAGAAAGAGGAATCTTTTCTTATTAATAACCTCATTATTAACCTCACCTGCAGTGAGACTGAATCATTATAACTAACCACAGAAAACCCATTCCCAAATGATAGAATTCTAAGTGTGCACCTGGAGGTTCATGGGTAAAATAAAAACTGTATCATTAGGGAGTGCAACTTTCTCATTTTTTTGGAAGTTGGTTAGGCCTTTGTAATTTGCAGTAGATTCCTTATAGTTAGGAATGGGGGAGTATGACCAAGAATAACACCTTATGCATCTTCTCTACTTCAGGGTTCAAAATTTTCTTTCAAATCATTAATCTTCCCAAGGTTCCAACTGGGAGACACTGAAGTAGAGTCAGAAAAGCACTGGAGTTAAAGCTGAGATTCTTAACCTTTTCTGTATCATGGATCCTCCCCTTTGGCAATCTAGTAAAACTTATTCTAGCTCTGAATAGATTAAATTTTATGTAATAGGGCAGACTGCAAAAATGATATAGATTAAATACGTGCAGTCCTTTTAAACATATTTTCATATTTATGGTACAAAGTAGGATTTAATAAGAGACACAAAACTGATGATAGCTTTTGTTGAGAAAGGCTTTCTGGAGGAAATATTATCCCAAAGTTCTTCATGTAGTATAACACAGAGAATGAATCACCTCCATTTTATAGATGAGAAGACTGAGATTTTAAAAGACTGAGCAATCTGTTCTCATATATAAGAAAAGCAGAGCAAGGAATGGAATTTAGATATTGCAAGGACGTTTCCAAATCCAAAGTCCTTTCATATTATGTAATCAGGGATATAAGACTATATTCCCTAGTTTTGACAATCTACATACCCACTTAAGCCTTTTTAACCTTATTCTTCAGTTTTTATTCCTTATTTTGAAAATCACAGAGCTCTGATCTCTAACACATTAAAGTATTATTAAACTGAATTTAATAAATCTAGATATATTTCTTTCTACATAAATATTCAATTTATCACATAGCAGGATAATAACTTTTCAGATTCAGAGGAATTACAGTTAAACAGAATTATAATACTATAGTAACATAAGTCATAGAATAAAGCTAATACTTGCCAATTCAATGACTTAGTTTTCTAGAAAAAAAATCCAGAAACTATTTCTGTTTTGCAGATATTTCATGCTGTAACTATGCAAGATTTCCAAGAAACTAAATGCAATACAAATGAGCAAGGCCAGGAATTCAACTGTGATTAAATTAAGCCTGAGGTGGAATTCTCAGAGTCCTGGAATAGTAAATTTAAGTGGCACTAATAGATCCCCTTCTTTAAATCTTTAAAGAACAGAATCTTGCCGTGCCCTTAAGTGACTTTTACTAGCTAATATTTAGATTGGCTTCAACAACCCTGGGAGCAAGAGAACCAAAAGTTGACCATCGGCCTTCAAGTTCTTTTCTGAAGAACTAAAAGAAACAAAAAAATTGAAATATTTCTTTCAACTACCTGACAACTCATCAATTCAATCTTCAGATATATTCCAAATGGAACAACAAAAAGCATATTCTATTTCTGTTTCTATATAAGTGTCTATCTAAAAACAAAGCCTCCAAATAGTCTGCCAAAATATGGAGAACAGATATTAGGAGTTTCCCATTCTAATTTAGAGAAGCTCATCACTAAATTGACCACAAAGGGAGGTGTTTTTCTGCCTAACAATTTTCAAAGAACAAATACTAAGACTTAAAGAGTTGTTAACTGCCTAGTAGGAAGGCCAACATTTAGAAGTCAATGGTATAGACAAGGTCTAATTAAACCCAAAAAGAAACCCTGGGACAACAAAAGTTGTTAGCAAATTTTTTTCTTATACTCAGGCAAAATCAGGATTGGAAAAGGGCAAATGTTCCAGGAAAAAAAAAAAAAAAGGAAGAAAAGGACTGGAAGGTAGCACAATAAATAAATTAAATAAATAAACAGGCTCTGGAGTTAGAGAATTTGGATTCAAATCCCAACTCAGAGATTTCCTTATTGTACTACCTAAAGTAAATCATTAAAATTTACTAAGCCTGAGTTTTTTCATCTGTAAAATAAAGGAGATGGACTAACTGGTTTCTAAAGTCTCTTTTAACTATAGATCCATAGGCCTAAAGGATAGTCTGCAAACTATGGTCTATTGTCCTTCAAGTATCCAAAAAGGTTCCTCAACTTATTAAAAGTGACAGCCTGTAAATATTTTTAATATAAATAGTGACCAACAAAATTCATCATGGTTTTCATCAAGAATAGGGTGGAGAAAAGAGCATAGACAAAAAAAAAAATCATTGCCCTTTAAATTGCTCAAAAGGATGTTCAAATGAAAGTACAGATAAACAGAACAGCTTTGAAAATAACATGTGAAAGATTATTTTTTTAAGACTTAAAAAATTATGTGTTAAGAGTTGACAAACTTTAGTGTTTTGTTTTGTTTTTGCTTTATGATATAGGTTAAACTCGTATACTGCTGTTTAACAAATTTCCATATCTGTTATATTATGCAAGAAAAATCAGACCAAAAGGGAAAAACTATGAGAAAGAAGCAAACAAGCAAAAAAAAAAAAAAGTGAAAATACAATGCTATGTGATCCACATTCAATCTCTGCTCTCTGGATGCAAATTATATTTTCCATCCCAAATCTATTGAAATTGTCTTAGATCATCACATTACTAAGAAGAGCCACATCCATCACATTTGATCATCACATAATCTTGCTGTTACTGTATATAATGTTCTCCTGGTTCTGCTCATTTCACTCAACATGCATAAGTCTTTTCATGTAAGTCTTTACAGGTTTTTCTGAAATCATTTTGCTCATCATTTCTTATAGAACAAATATTCCATTACATTCATCTACCATAACTTATTCAGCCAATCCCCAACTGATGGGTATCCACTCAATTCCCAGTTCCCTGCCACCACAAAAAGAGGTGTTTCAAACATTTTTGGACATGTGGGTCCTTTTCCATCTTTTGTGATGCTTTGCTGGATGATATCAAAGGGTATGCACAGTTTTTATATAGCCCTTGGAGTACAGTCCCAAATTGCTCTCCACAATAGGCGGATCAACACTACCAACAATGCATTAGTGTCCCAGTTTTCCTACATCCCCTCCAATATTTATCATTATTTTTTCCTGTCATCTAGACAATCTGAAAGGTGTGAAATGGTAACTCTCTACTCTTTGTGGTAAAAAAATACCTTTTTCTATCTAAGACCGTCCGGCTCCACTTAAAACAGCTTGGTAAGAAGCACATTTCCTCTTTGGTCACTCTTTCCCTGCACAGTAGCTCAATATGCCAGCAAATTTGGAAAACTAAACAGCACTCCCTAGTGAAATGTCTGGATTTTCTTGTGCATCTTGGGGGAGGCAAAGAAGGGGAAGAAAAGAGGATAGAGGGGTAGAGAGCAGGAAGATCATTACAACATTAGTCTCTATTTACTGTTTTCATTAAATATAATACATAATTAAATATGTATAGCTATATAACACAGACTTTGAGGTAAGAATATTTACATGCAAATGAGATTAAAATATTTAAGGTAAATTAAACAACATATTCTGGGAATGTTAGTGATGTAAACAAAGCAAAACACTAATATCTGAAGCTTTAATAAATTTGGAGGAGTCATCTGTAACTACTCAATATCTAAGGACAAACACAATTGTATTTTCAGCATGCACAAATAAGAAGCATACATTGGCATAAAGAGAGAAAGATAGCTATAGTATAATTTTTATCGTAAGTATATGAAGAAAAAGTATGTAAAACTATATAAGAAATGGAAAAAGAAGAAAATTTTAAAACTCAAGTATTTTTAGCCTAATGTTATCTAATAAGGGTTTCTGTACCTATGAGACTAGAAGAGGAAAATATAACAACTGATAAGTCTTCATTAGAGTAAAAAAATTATATCAGAAGGCAGTCGGTTTTCAAATGTCAGCAAGGCTCCACATTAATAAATAGCCTTCTTCATTCCTTACAAATTACTAGTCTATACCTTGTAGCTGTACCATTTTCTTTGCCAGATACTATACATGGCTACAACATCTATGCAAACCCAGAAGAAGGCACATAAAGTAGCATTGATCCTTCTATTATGGTCATTTGTTTCCTTTCTGGGCCTAACCTATGGAGAACACCATGGAAGGAGGAGTACAGCCCAAGAAGCAAAGCAGTTTCTGACATCTTTTCTGCTTTTCCCAACAGAGAGGGATCGCCTATAGTGTACTATGGTGTATCAATGCTGTACTATTATCATTGAGACAGGAAGAAGGCCTCTTTTTTTCTTCTTTTTTTGACGAGGCAATTGGGGTTAAGTGACTTGTCCAGCATCACACAGCTAGTAAGAATTAAGTGTCTGAAATTACATTTGAATTCAGATCCTCCTGACTCGAGGACCAATGTTCGGCCCACTTTGCCATCTAGCTGTCCCTCACCCTGCCTCTCAACATTAGTGCCATTCTCTCCCCAGCTTCCTCTTAAATAAGTCATGTTGCTAAAAAAAAAAAAAAGTCTCAAATGTGATCTGATATACTTCATGATACCCTTACTTTAACAAAATGGCCCACATCAATAAGAAAATTCTAAATTGGAAAGACACAGTCCATTATGTGCCCTGCATTCTAGAGAAGAGAATAAAGATTGTTTTTTTTCTCCACAATCTTAATGAAAAGAATAAAAGCTAAGATTAATATTTCTTATATTCCTAAAATAGTTCCTTAAAAATTAATTAAATTCACAGAACTCTATGCAAAGTTCAAGAAATATTTTACAAACACTAACCCAATTTGTGCTGATGGCTGTCATACAAAGGCTTCAGGACTTCCTCACCATATAAAGGCAAGTAAAAGAATAATAGTGACCATCATAATGTCCATGTTATAGAGATGGGCTACAATTATAATATGAAGAAGAGAAGCCAAGTTAACTTCACTATTCAATTTGTTAATGTGAAATAAATAATGGTTCCTAATTTATGTTATCTTTTATTATGCTATAAGTTCAAATCAACCACACCAAGTCCTTATGTGTTCATTGATTCAGTGTAGTTGTAACCAATTATTCACAAATTCTATTACTCAAAAACAGAGACTCTGCAGTGATTCCATTTTTAAAATTATAAATAAAAACATACAGACACAAAATGGACCAGATTTTAATACTATAATGGTATAGGGTTTGTTTGGTTGGGTTTTTTTGCAGTCATTGAGATAAGTGTTTTTGATAAAATTAGAAAGAGAGTAGAATAATAGAAAGAAAGAGTAATTTCTCATTACTCCACCATAAGGGATAAATTGGGAAATATAAATGATGTAAAAACAAGACAAGAGATAAAAATTCATTTAAAAAAATTAAATCTAATAATTGTTTAAATTCTGAAAACATATGAAAGATAACTCCAAATCACTAACAGGAAAAACGCAAGTTAAAATAGCTCTGAGGTTTTTTACCAGCAAATTGGCATGAATGATAAAATATGGGAATAATCAATGTTGGAGTCAGTACTGAGGCATATATAAGATACACCATTGGGGAGTTGTGAATTGGTGGAATCATTATAGAAAACAATTTGGAGTTATTCTGATAAAGTAACTTTTTTTTGTAGCAGCAAAAAATTGGAAACAAAGTGGATGTCCATTAATTGAAGAATGGCTAAATTGTTTTACATGAATGTAATATAATATGACTATACCATAAGAAGCAATAGCTATGAAGAATTCATAGAAAATAAAATGAATTACATGAAATGATACAGAATGAAGTGGAACCAAGAAAACAATACATGCAATAACAATAATGTAACTGGAGATAAAACCTGAAGGATGCATAAACTTGTCCCTAAAAAGATTAAAAAGTGTACCTCCTATTTTCTTTTCAGAGGTGAGAGACTATGGGTATGAAAAAAGTGCATATACTATTAGAATAGGTGTTGATTAGTGAACTGTTATTTTTTTTAATTCTCTTAATTTAAAAGTGATGGAAATGAGAAGGAATACTTTCAGAAATGAAGGTGTCGTGGGGCTTTGAGTCTTGGGAGGCAAAGTGAGTGTCCAAGAGGACTCAAGATACTCTGTAATTACTGTGTCCTTCCACAGTGCCACAGCCATAGCCATTTGATACCCCAAAGGCCATGGGCCTCAACAAAGACCACAAAAAGTTACCAAAAATGTTTTGAAGCGATGTCATTGCCACTGCTGTGAGTATTTGACCAACCATACCAAGTTTGTGAAATATTTGATCTGAGAGGTGTGTAGGTTTGCTCCCTGAAAGAGGCAGGCATGGAATTATTAAAGATCTCCAAGAATAATAGAATCTTTAGGTTCATTTTTAAAAGGGTATGAACTCACCTAAGTTCTACTCAGGGAACACTTGAGCCAAGAGGAAGAAAGAGGAGGCAAGCACAATGTCCTACCTTCCAAGAAGGACTAAAGTAGACCTTGCCAGTAAACTTAAGATTTGATTCTTAGAAAAATTCTGGAATGTATTATTAAAGGGATGGCGAGTAAACATCTGAAAAAGGAATCAGAGATAACAAAGGAAAAAATAAAACAAAATCATGGTTTATCAAGAACAGGTCTCTTGGACTAAACTCAATTCCAGTTTTGTCAATGTTATTAGATCATGAGAATATTAAAGCTATAATTAACTTAAAGTTCAGTAAAATATCTTATAAAATTTCTCATGCTATTTCTGTGCAAAAGAGACAAAGATGTGAGCTAGAGGGTAGTACAAGTAGATGAATCTGGAATTATTTGAATAGCTTCCCATTCAGCCATTCATAGCTGGATGCCTACTTGGAAAGTTTCCAGAGACCTATGCTTGGCTCTGGGTTGTTCAAAATCTTTACTGATTTGAATAGATGCAAACAGGAAAGACTTAAGATTTGTAGAGGACATAAAAACCAGAAGGGATAGCAATACACTGAATGACATTGTCAGAGAATCTAAAAAATCCTGGTAGCCTAGAACATCGAGCAGAAAAGAATCAAATAAAATATCATGGGAATAAACACAATTTTACATTGGGATTAAAAAATTCACTCCGCAAGTTTAAGATATGGGAAACATGGGTAGACAGAAGTTGACAACTCAATGAAGAATGAATTAGAATGCTAAGAAAGATAATGAAGAGAAACCAACCAGCAGACTATTATAATAGTCCTCAAGTGCAATAATAAGGGTCAGCCATCAACGTGGTAGCTATAGGAGATAAGAGAAAAGGGTATATGCAAGAGACATTATGAAGGTAAACACAGTAATATTTATTGGATTGGATATATCAATATAAGTTCAAATGAAGAGCTGAAGATGACAGAGGAGTTTGTGAGTGTAAATGACTAGAATTATTAGGGCCCTCATTACTAATAGAAAGGGTCTGGGAAAAGATAATAAATTTAGTTTTGGATATGTTAAGTTTAAGATATCTGCAGGACATAGTCTGAAATGTCCAAAAAACAGTTGGTGATAAGAGTGGAGATCAGGAGAGAGATTGAGGTTAGATTAAAAGATGTGGGAATCATATGTATCATGATGATAACTGAATTCAATGGGAGTTGATAGGATCTCTGAAACAATAGAAAAGAAGGGAAGAAAGTACAGGGGGGAAACCCAGAGCACTCATGATATAAATGAACATACATCAAAGGAAACTAAGAAGTTGTTGCCAAACATGTAGTTCAGTGGAGAACCAGAAGAGGAAAATGACAAAACAAACAAACAAAAACAAAAACAAACAAACAAAAAACCTTGAGAAAAGGGTTATCAACAATGTCAAAAAAGTTAAGATCAAAGACAGAAAAATTTACTTAATTTGGCAGTTGAGAGATCACAAATAACTTTAGAAAGAGTAGTTTCATTTGAATGATGAAATTGGAAGCCTGACTGAAGAGAGTCAAACTGAAGGTGGAGGGGGGTGGGGGTGGGGGGAGGAGGTAGTTGGAGAGGGTAGAAGGAAATGGAAGCACCTAATAATGTACAGTTTTCTCAAGTTTAATCACAACAGGAAAGAAAGATATAGAATGACAACTAGTGAGAATGATTAGATCAAATGAGAGTCTTTTAAGGATTTCTAGCTTTATGTTATTTCACTTTACACAGACCTCATCATTCTTCTCTTATATGAGATGTATACTAGAAGATCTCTAATCTACTTTCCAGCTAATATTCTCTCTCAGCATTGGCCCCCTCATATATAAAATGGGAATAGTATGTTCACTCAAATTATATGGGCAGAGAACTTGAGGCTACTTGTTAGAGAGGGAAAGGGGGAGGACACAGAGAGAACAAACATTAACTTTCTATTTTGTATCAGGCAAAACTTTGTGAAAATACCTTGCTTATCTTGTGAAAGTAGGTCTGTTTTGATTCGTTTGCTATTTCCCTCAGCTGAGAATGAAAAAATGGAGGGCAGAGGACTAAACTCCTTTCAAAGTTTCCTTTTTATAAAGGTCAGGAATTAAGACTTCTGACTTCACTCTCCTTCTGCAACTCTGCTTGGTTTCAACTTCAAGGAACAAGATGATGCTCTTGCACCAAGTACTCCTTGACATCCCACCATCTCTTCCTTCCTTCTGTGTGCTTTCTTTCCCCATTAGACGACAAAATCCTTGAGGGCAGGGACCCGTCTTTTTTTTTTTTTTTTTTTTTTTTTTTTTGGTCTCCCTAGCACTTAGTGCAGTACTGAAATACAGTAGATGCCTAACAAATATTTACTGTATTGAATTGAATCAATATTTAGATTAAACTCAATATGCTTCTGATCCAGCTGAAAAACAAATATATTTTTTACTCACCATGTTTTCCTAGGGTGGCTAGTTAAATTCTGTTCGAATTTGAATTACAGTGGATTTCACTGAAAAGGCTTTTTAATGTGTCAACACTTCATGCAATTGTATAATGTCACTTGTGAAATAGCAATAATTAGCAAAATTAATTACAGATAAGAAATCCTTTTGTATAAACTGCAGAGCTCATCTTCCACAAAACAGACAAATACCTTAAGTAGGCATATATACTCAGCTAATCATTGAACAGATTCCTATGATGAAAACTGTACAATAATATATAACATTTCCTGAAGGATACATGCTTGAGAAATCGTTAAAGAGATATTGTTTTGCTCTTCCCTGTTGATTTTTTTTTTAAACAAATACAGGTATACTTTATGTTTCTCCATATCTCTCAGGTAATTGTATAACCAACCAAAAAGTTTTAGAACAGAAGACAGTTGGTGAAAACCTACCAGACCTCTTTTCATATTTTCAAAGTGAGAGATCCTATTTTATATAGAATAAAGTGGGCATGTTAGTTGCTGGGGTTGAGTTGCTGCCTCCTTTATCTTGGTTAAGAAAAAATCATCTGATGATTTCCATTCTTTTGGAATCTTCCATTTTAAGAAAAACCAAAAATTGATTTCTGAGTGCTTTTAAAATTGTTACCCCCAGCATGAATTTATTCTGTCACACCCAAAAGCTTTTCCTGACAATCTTCTGAAGTGCCATTGTTACTTCCTTTTGTATTATTTATATTAATAAAGTGGCCCTTAACTTTTTTTGCAGTGACAGGATCCTTCAAACAAAAATTTGGCATGATTCTTATTGTAAAATTTCTAAAGTTATTATTCTTAAAGTCTATCAACAACATAAAGTTTATTTTTAAAAAGTAAATTTGAAGTATTTTAGAGTTACAATACAATCTGAGAAATATTACATTACACTAATGGACACTTTGGGGACCAAGGAAAGGACTAAATATTATAGCCCTACAATTATAGCTAAATGAGATCACTATAAAAACAAAGGCAAATTTTTGCATTTTGTAGTTGTTAAAAATTCTTTTCAGGATGATATGTCTTGTCTGAATTTCTAACCAAATTCTCTAGAGACTTAATTTGAAAAACAAAAACAACTTCTTTCCTCTGTTTTTGAGGTGATACTGTTCATCAATTTCTATATTATTCTTCTCCATACTGTTTTACAAATGATCTTGTACTCTAATCTAATCTTGTCCTTAGCTTCTGTTCCTCGAATCTAGTTGTAATCTTTTTAATCCCTACCTACTCCTACTTTAATCTACTTCATTTTGTCAGGGAAAAAAAACCACAAACATTTTTAGCCTAGGAGAGAAACATTAAGAATTTATTTATTCAACAAATGCTTTTCTGTAATGGGAAAGACTCCTAAGAATCTTAAAAAATAAGACTTCATATGACATGAATTCTTGACTCATGAATTACAAGTTAGTTTTATTACTATTTAACTTCATTAAAATCTATAGAAATCCTGTGGTAAGAAAATGGGAATGATCCTAAAGGTAAATAGTATAATATTGACCTATATAGTGTTATTATATCAATACCCTATAGAATATCACTATCTATCCAGGAATTATATGAACACAATTTACAAAACACTTCATACAAAGATCTAAACAACTGGAAAAATATATAAAATATAAATTGTTCATCCTAACATTGTGCCAAGTCCCAACTAGAATTGACTTAGTAGTTCTTAGCAATGATAAAAGACTGATAATGGAAAATGCTATCCATATCCAGAGAAAGAACTGATGGAATCTGAATACAGATCAAAGTATACTATTTTTCACTTCATTTTTTTCACAGTTGTAACCTTTTGTCCTATTTTTCTTTTACAAAATGACTAACATGGAAATACATTTTATATAATTATACATATAAAATCAGTATCAAACTGCTTTCTATCTTTAGGAAGAAAGGGGACTGAGAAAGAAAAAAAATTTTGGAACTCAAAATATTATCTAAAAATGAAGGTAAGAAATTTTCATTACACATAAGTGAAAAAAAAACACTATTTTAAAATATTAATTGGTCATGGAAGGTTCAAACCAATATAACAAAAGATGATAATTATACCTATAATAATTTATTTATTTTAATACCATAGCAATCAAACTATCAAAGAATTAAAGTTAAGAAAAAATAATAACATAATTCAACTGAAAGAACAAAAAGTCAAGAATATCAAGGAAATCAATGAAAAAATGTTAAAGAAAGTAGCCTAGCAATACTAGATTCTGAACTATATTTCAAAGCAGGAGTCATTAAAACAGTACAATACTAGAACACAGTAGCTGATTAATGGTTTAGATTAGGTATACAGAGGTAAATAACCACAAAAATCTAGTGTTTGATAAACCCAAAGATCAAAGCTTTTAGAGCAAGAACTCCCTATTCAACAAAAACTGCTGCAATAACTGGAAAACAGTCTGGCAGAAACTAGGTATAGACCAACATATCAAATTGTACATCAATATAATAAGGTAAAAATAGATTATCTGCTTTAGACATAATGATATCATAAGCAAATCAGAAAAGCATCAAATAAATTATGAGATTTATGGGCAATGTATGATTTTATAATCAGTCAAGAGATAGAAATAATAGAGGAGATAAAATGGATAATTCTGATAACATGAAATTTTAAAGTTTCTGCTCAAACAAAACCAATACAGCCAAAAATTAAGAGAAAAAAATAGGAAACTGGGGTGCAGTGGATGAAAATTTACAAATTTTTCTGATAAAGGTCTCATTTCTTAAATATAAATGGAATTAAGACTTATATGAACTGAAGCAAAGTGGCAGAACTAGTACACTATACACATTAACAGTATATAGCAATAATAATCAACAGTGAAAGGTTTAGCTTCTCTGAGCAATAATCTAAGACAACTCCATGATGAAAATGCTATCTACCTTTGGAGAAAACTCTGAGTGCAGAATGAAGCATTTTTTTTTTCACTTCCTTTATTTTTCTTAGTTTGAGGTTATTGTTGTTGTTGTTGCGGTTTACAATATGGCTAATAAGGAAATATGTTTCATATGACTTCACATGTATAAAGGGTATTATATTGCTTGCCTTCTCAATGTGGGGTCTAGTGGCTGGCAGTTAGGAGAGAATTTGGAATTCAACATTTTTTAAAATTAAAAAAAAAAAAGCATATCACTATCCTGGATGACATAACATATGCATATAACAGTTTGTAAAGTACTATAAGTATTATCACTATTAATGACAATTGTTAAAAATAGTTGTCAGTGAAATTTTTCTCAATGAATCTGTTACCTTTTAACTAACAGTAAAAATAGCTTTTTTTCCTCAATAAAATCTAAAGGTAACCTTCTAGATGCCTACAAATTTCAGTGTCTTTAAGTATTTCATGGGCTACTTGTGCCACAGGAAACATCTATGACCTAAAATGTTAATATTTTCCCTTGAAATTGGAAAGTTGTTTTCTCTAATGATAAAAGACACTGGAATATTCCAAGGCAGTAACTTGTGAGTCAAGCATATCTGAATTGTCAAAGTGTTGTTCCTGTTGTCATAAGACAAAATGAAGTGGAAGCAATGGAAAATGAAAAGTACTTTTAGAAATGATCAATTCAAGTATATAAAAATTCAATACAATAAGTGTTTATCAAGCATTTAATATGTGTCAGATGGGGATTTTCAAGATCCTAGATATACAAAGACAAAATGAATTCATACCTGTGTGGTTTTGTTTTTATTGTTAGAGAAAACAAGATTATATTACATGGAGGTAAACAACATGTATACAGACAAGTAAATGCAAATTATATAAAAAAATAATTCCTGGGGTAGATGCAGGGGTGGGAATTCCAATAGGTTTCCTGTGAGAGGTGGCACTTCAATGGAGCCTCAGGAGATAGGGATTCAAGGAGGTGGAGGTGAAAAGGAAATGCATTCCAAACAGAAGGGACAGGCTGGGCTAAGTAAGGCTGGAGCTGAGGGACAGAATGTCATGGATAGGAAACAAGTAAGTCAGTCAACCAAGAATAATAAGCAATAACCCTAGAAAAGTAGGAGAGCACTAGATTGTTAAGAGCTTTAAATACTAAAAGGTGGTGGCTGTATTTTACTTTAGAGGCTTAAAGGAACCACTCTACTTTGAGGAGTAACATGATATGACCAGTACTTTGCAAATATCAAAGACTGGAAGGTAGAATCCAGAAAAAAGGCTATTGTACTAGACCCAGAGACAGTCCATTCAGGTGCCCCACACCTTCAGCAAAACCCTTAAGTTTCACATTAGGATAATGATAAAGAAAATAAATAAGAAACTATAGTAAGTTACTTCTTCCAACCCAAAATTTCACAAAGTCCCAGCAGACAAAGAACAATAGGAAAGGAAACTTCTGCAAAGTTGGTGCCAGCAAGAGAAACAGAAAACACAATAGCTTTCAAAGCTCTATAGAGGACCTGAATGAGAGTGATGGCTATATGAATGGAAAGAAGGTGATAGATGTGAGTTATACTCTATTGATAAGAGTCAATAAGAGTTGAATGTAACAGGTTAAGGGAGAAGGAAAAGTTGGGGCTCATTTGGAGGTTGGGTAACTGGAAAGATGATGGTACTCTCAACTGAAAAAGGGAAGTTAGGAAGAGACAAAATGTTTTTTCACAATTTCCAAAGAAAAACTAAAATATCCCAATATATTAAAATTATTTCAAGATCCTAAATATAAAACTATAATGTTAGTATTTGTTACTTGGGCATTTACTCATATTTTCAAACTTCTAGCCAAAATTTAATGAGCTTTCTGTGATTTATTTTTAAGTACCAATCAGGATAGCAGATCTGAATGTCTGAAAAACCCACCTAATTAAATGACAAATGGAAAGATAATGATGTCTAGGATGACATTACACTGTTTTGATTTTAATGGTACTTCAAGATTTATTTTGAAATAAGAACTGGAGGGAAGCAGATATTCAAAAAGGCATAATGCTGGTTTGTGAACAAATAGCATATAGAAATTTAATATTCTATGCAAAGAGTTTTGGACTTAGAGGAAGCATAGAGCCAATAAATATCACATTAATGTAGAGACCACTTGAGAAATGTTGGGGGTTTTTTCCATTAAAAATAGATATCAAACAATGTGAAAAGTTGCAACTACAATAAAACCTTAATCCCAATTAAATATCCAAATCTAGATGGAAGTGGAAAAAAAAAAGTGAGGATGGTAGAAAGTAAAGCATGGCTACCAAAAAGAAAGGCAGGCCATTCAACTGCCCCACAACTACTCCAATAACCCTTAAGTCTGCACCAATAACAGAGTAACAGTCAAGAAATTTAATAAGAAATTAGAGACTCTTCTACCACAAAATTGTAAAAGAAATAGGCCAAAAGACAAAGGGCAATAAAGAAAGAAAGCCTCTGAAACAAAGCCAGCACCAACAAGAGAGACAGATCACACATAGCTTTTAAGGCTCCATATAGCTGTAAGGTTTTGTGTTCAGAGGCAGTAAGAGCAGAGTCCAGATAAAAAGCCCCAAAGTAGAGACCTTGAAATAGAATGTCAATAGGTACCAGGATGACTAGGAAATTGCTACAAAACTGAATTACATTCCAAACCAGAAGTCACTAAAAACTCTAACATGGAAGTCAGAAGGCCATGAAGATGCACCATGGAGTATCAAAGATCCAAAGGGGCCAAACCTGAGAAATGGAAATTGGCAAAAGAATGCAGGAGTCCCTGAATTCAGAGAAAGACAAACCAGTATTGACTATCATCACACCCTAAAGTAAACCAAGGGCAAACCCTGGTTCTGACACAAAGCCCCAATTCAGGAACTAAAGGTGGAAAAATGAATAAATCAAAGTAAATACCAACCAATATTTAAAAAAAAAAATCTATTGCAAATTTAACTACATAGCAATTGCAAACAGAAACTCAAAAGAAATAATGGATTTTTCATAAGGACTTCTAATCTTTGAATATTTATTTAAAAGAAATGAAGCATGAGATTAAAAAAAAAAGAAATAAAAACTGAAGGAAAGAATTGGAAGGAAGATGAAGTAAGTACTTTCATAAGTGGCAAACTTTATCCCAAAATGGAATCCCTGAACAATACACATCAAACAGAAATCAACAAGTCCATGAAACAGCAAGAAATGTCAGAACAAAAATGAAAAATAGCTTTAAAATACAAGAAAATACCATGTTTTATATCAAGAACTAATAAGAAAAACCAGTCAAGATAATTTAAGAATCTTTGGATTCTGAAACCATGACTAAAAAAATCACAAAAACTTAAACACTATTATTTCAAGAAATAATTAATGAAAGTTGTCCAGATTTATTAGAATCACACAACAAAATGAAAAAAAGATCCACTAATTATCTCTTGAAAGAATCCTCAAAAGGAAAAATTCCAGGAATGAATATTATATAGCAAAAATCCAGAGTTCCTAATCAATGGAAAAAATACCAGAAGTATCAAAAAAAAAAAAAAAAAAAAAGTCCAAATATCAAGGAATTACATTCAAGATCATAGAAAACTTGGTAGCCGCTACTATAAATAATATCTCCTGGAATACTGGAATATTCCAAAAGGCAAAAGATATATGATTACAATAAAAAATAATGTATCCTGAAAATGTGGGTATAATTCTATGATGGGAAAGAGAGGGTGGACCTTTTATGGAAAAAAGTCTTTAAATACTTCTGATGAAAAGAGCAGAGCTGAGTTGAAATTTTGAAATTATAATGCAAGAGTCTAGAAATATCTAGAAGGGTAAATTTATCTGAGTAATAAGAAGGAACTACATGATGTAGTGCTAACATTCTAAGGAAGAGGTAAAAAAGTGAACTTTTAGACTCAGTATCTTCAAAGGCTATTAAAGAATTTAAATAATAAAAAGAGGAGCTTGAAGTAGATTTGTTCTTTTCTGAGAGTTTTAAAGAGGAAAGAGAACGTATAGAAAAATGGAAGAAAGGAACAGAGCTCTATTTGTACATTTGATGTACATGAGAAGTATAGGATTCATCTTGTGCCACAGTTCCCTGTTATTGTCCTGCCTCGATTTCCCTAATTGTCCTGCCTCAGTTTCCCTAATTATTCTGCCTCAGTTTCTCTAAATTGTTCTGCCTCAGTTCCTAAAATTGTTCTGCCTCAATCCCCCTGGTTGCAACCCTCCTCCCTGACCATTAGGACTGAGATAATTAGGATTGTAGAGCTCTGGCATTCCAAAAGATAAAACTCCAGATGTCCTATTCTCAGATACCTAATTGGTATTCTCTAAGTTCCAGACGTTCTGTCTCTAACTATTCCCAGTTTATCAGAATTTATGGGTCTCCCCTTCAACCTGTCAGAACCAGATCCGATGGTCTGTCCTTGCAAATTCTGGCCATTTACCAATGCTTGGACTCCACCCCCTGCCTTTGTCTACCAATATATTATAGAAACTGCTATTTCTTAAAAAATGCAGTTTACAAAAACAATCATCAAGTACCATTGTTACTAATAATTTCCCTAGCAGAAGAAAGATCTGACTAAATTAGTAGACACCCCATAGAATCTTAACTGAGAAGAAACTGAAAACCTAAGCAAGAGATCTCAAAAGAAGTGTGATGAAGGTGTAACTTTTGATCTTACTCTTTACAAATATACATTTTTAATGCCAGAAAATTCTGCCATCTATAAGTAGGCACAGGTATTTTATTCTGGGGTCCTTCAAGTCACATGTATTACAGTAAAGGTTCAAAGGCTCCAGTGAGACATTACATAGGCCATATAAATTTTAAACTCAAAGAGTAAAAAATTATAACTCTTCCTTATGACAACTATCTTCTCTCTCATTTAAGTCACAATTTCTCTGTTAACTATTCAGGGAAAAGAAGGTGAACTATATATAATAATCCTTGTCCCCCTAACAATTCTAAAATTATGATTCTAGGTTCATAGGATAAGAATTTAGAACTAGAAGGGACCTTATATTTGGAACTTACTTCCTTAACCTGCACTTGTCCCTTTGTATCAGGATCAACTTGTCAGCTTATAAATGAGTAAACTGAGAAGAAGAGGGATTTATTAAGTACCTTGCCCAAGGTTACCAAGTTAGTAAAAATCACAGTGCTAAAATCTGAACTTAGTTTATGTATATAACTTAGTATTCCCTCCAGATCCATTACTTTTTCCAAGTAAATTACCTCATCTTCTTAAGAATCTAGAGAAAGTATAGTTTAAAGAAAAAGTGAATGGTATTTATTTTTTAATGCTCAAAATCTTATAAAATGAACAAAGTTGGACCTTAAGGAAGCCTATGAATAAATAGTATATCTCAACTTTGCTTTGTTTTTTTCTTGCTTTAGGAAAAATAAAATACAAGCGGAATATATATTACCCTGATAATGACAAGCAGTTGAATGGGTAACCCTTGTATAGGTTTTACCAATGAACTCCTAGAAATAAATACAAAAATGTAATGTTCTTCTCTAAAATTTAATGTTCTCTGGGAGCAGGTTTCTTGGGGGGCTTCTGGAGGCAATCAGTAATTCCCGCAAGTGCAGCCAGGGATTAAAGTCCAAATCCTTTATTGTCTCCTTCAAAAGCTTATCTCCTTCACTTAGGACTCAACTAGTTTTCTGGAGGCCTTCCGGATCTTGGTTTTAGTTCTCCACAGGACAGCCTGCCACCACTTCTCTGTCTTTCTTCGTTCTGCCCGACTGCCTTCTCTGGCTTGTGAATCTCCCGAGTGAATCCTGATTGAGGCTCCTAGCTTATATATGCTCTCTTAAAGGTGTGAATCTTGTAGAATAATCATTGTCTCTTATCAATTCCAGTGACTTAGCACCTTGTTTCAAGTTCTGGCCCATAACATCTCCTTATAGAAGCAGATCAATCATACTGAACTATGCTAAATTAGATAATTATTATCTCTATAAATTCCACTGTCTTAGTACCTTGTAAGAATCCTAACACAAAAAGATACTGAGGGTCTACATTTAGGCACTTAAAATCTTTATATTGTCAGAATAGTTTGTCTTTTTAGCATCAATATTCTAGTAATGCTAAGTACCTACAAAGTAAAGAACATGATAATTAGGCCTCAAGGGAGATGTAGCAGCCAAAAAGAATCAATTTTATTAAAAGAGTAAAAGGATATGGAATTTAAAGAGATTTTATACTGTTTTCTAGCCTGGTTAGACCATACCTGGTTATATTTTAGGAAAAACACTGATCAACTCAACGACTTTCACTGATGTTGACCACGAGAATGAAGGGCCCTAAGATTATGCCATACCTCTGAAAATTGGTTAAAGGAATGATAATAAGATAAAAAAATGTGAGGTGGCTTAAAAGAGACATAATAGCTTTCTTCAGGTTTTTGAAGAGTCAACATTTAGAAAAAGGATGATATTTGCCTAACCCTAGAACACTTAAGTTTCAATTATGAAATCCTATAAATCTCAAAGGTTACCCAAAAAATAAAAGGAAGATGTATGGTACATACAAGCATATTGCTGCATATTACTAATAAAGATTTGTACAAGATGTAATATATTTATCAAAGATATCTATGATTACAAAAAAGTGAGACATTTACAAAAATATTTATCGCAGCTCTTTTTGTGGTGGTAAAGAAGTGAAAAAATCCCCTTCTATTGGGAAAAGGCTGAACAAGCTATATATTGTAATATGATGGAAAACTATTGTGCTATAAGAAATTAGTAAGGGAAGAGTTTCTGAAAAATCTGGGAAGACTTGTATGAAATGGTACAAACTGAAATAAGCAAAACCAGAAAAACAATACATAATGCTAATATTATAAAGATCATAAATTGTGAAGACCTCAGTAAGTCTGATCAACAGAATTATCTCACACAATTCCAAAGGACTCATGTCTAAATTTGCTATCCATATCAAGAGGCAGCTAGGTGGCTTGGAGTCAGAAAAATTCATCTTCATGATCCATTCTCATACTTACTAGCTGGGTGATACATGGGCAAGACACTTAACCCTGCT
This sequence comes from Antechinus flavipes, assembly GCF_016432865.1. Lineage (NCBI taxonomy): Eukaryota > Metazoa > Chordata > Mammalia > Dasyuromorphia > Dasyuridae > Antechinus > Antechinus flavipes. The sequence goes on along the minus strand of NC_067398.1, from coordinate 658,597,915 downwards.
TACCTCAGTTTCCTCATCTGTAAAATGAGCTGGAGAAGATGGCAAACTGTGCCAATCTCTTTGCCAACAAAACCCCAAAATGAGGTCACAAAGAGTTAGACACAACTGAAAAATAACTGAACAAAATCAACAATAGAAATCTATCTCCAGATAGAAAAATGAAGGACTCAGAATGAAGACTGAAGTATTTTTTATTTTCTTCTTTCTTTTTTTGAAACATGGCTAATGTAGGAATTTATTTTTATATGCTTATATATTTTTGTTTTTCTTACCTTCTCATTGGGTGGGAAATAATAATAATTATTGCTATTATTGTTCTGTGGGATCTAGTTCTTCATGACCCCAAAAACCACACTGTTGTTTTTTTTTTTTAATTTGGCAAAGATACTGAAATGATTTGCCATTTCCTTCTCCAGTGGATTAAGGTAAAAAGAGGTTAAGTGACTTACTAAGTCATACAACCAAAAAGAAGTATCTGAAGCTAGATTTTTAACTCAGGTCTTCCTGACTCCAACCATGGCACTAAGTCACCTAGCTATCTCCTAATAATTACAAGAGCTAACATTTATAAAATGCCTACTATGTGCAAGGCACTGGGCTAAATGCTTTATAGTTATCTCAATTGATCCTCACAATAACCCTGAGAAGACTGAGAAAACTGAGGCAAACAAACAGAAATAAGTGGCTTGAGGGGTCACACAGCTAGTAAATGTCTGAGGCTGGATATGAACTTAAGTCTTCCTGAAACTAAGTACAACACTCTACTATATTAGTTCACTGCCTCTAGTAGGAGAGGAAAAGAATTTGGAACTAAAAAAAATGGATTTAAAAAGTCTTTGTGATGGGAAGGAAAGGAGAAAGGGAAGGAAGAAGAAAGAAAGAAGGAAAAGGAGGGAGGAGAGAGAAAGAAAGAGAGGAAAGAATAGAGAAAGACAGGGAGAGAGGTGGGGAGAAAAGGAAAAGAGAGGGCAGAATGGTATAATGTAGCATGCTGACTTGGTCAGGGGATAGAGATTTGAACACTGGCTCTGACACTAATCTATACGACCACACGCAACTCATAAACTCATACAACCTGCTTCTTCATTAACAAAATGAGAATGATATTTGGAGTTATCTCTTTTTACATGGCTATTGGGAAGCAAGCACTTTAAAACTTTAGAAACTACAATTTATCTATGATCATGATGATTATATTGTTGTATTAGCTTTTTTAGGAATGACATTCAGCCTCTTTCTGTTGCCTTTCTGGTTATTTATAATTTCATTTCTTCAGAAGTTATGATATGCCAAGATTTGTCACTGTGAGAACATCTGTATTAAAAAAAAAAAAAGGTATTTGCAGTAGGGTTGAAAGGATTGCCCACATATATCCCAAAGAGATCTTAAAGAAGGGAAAGGGACCTGTATGTGCAAAAATGTTTGTGGCAGCCCTTTTTGTAGTGGCTAGAAACTGTTAATTGAATGGATGCCCATCAATTGGAGAATGGCTGAATGAATTATGGTATATGAATGTTATAGAATATTATTGTTCTGTAAGAAATGACCAACAGAATGATTTCAGAGAGGCCTGGAGAGACTTACATGAATTGATGCTAAGTGGAATAAGCAGAACCAGGAGATCATTATACATAGCAACAACATTATATAATGATCAACTCTGATGGATGTGGCTCTCTTCAACAATGAGATGATTCAAACCAGTTCCAATTGCTCAGTAAAGAGGAGAATCAAATACAACCAGAGAGAGAACTCTGATTGAGTATGGACAACACCATAGCATTTCCATTCTTTGTTATTGTTTGCTTGCATTTTTATTTTCCTTCTCAGGTTTTTTTCTTTCTTTATAGATCCAATTTTTCTTGTGCAGCAAGATAACTGTATAAATAGGTATATATATATATATATATATATATATATATATTGGATTTAACATACACTTTTAATTTAATATATTTAACATGTATTGGACTACCAGCCATCTAGGGAAGGAGGTAGGGGAAGGAGGGGAAAAGTTGGAACAGAAGGTTTTGCAAGGGTCAATGTTGAAAAATTACCCATGCATATGTTAGTAAATAAAAAGCTATAATAATAAAATAAAAATAAATTTTAAAATGTATTTTAAAAGGTCAAAAAAAAATTGCCCACTTTTTGATAGCAATTCAGTCCCATCTCTTCCTCCTTTAAGTTGACAACCAAGCTTAATGGCTAAACTTTAAAGCAGTGTTATGAATAAATGAAAAAAGCATTTATTAAGTGCTTATTATGTGCCAGGCATGCCAAACCTGCATATAAATATATTCTGTTCTTTTTTATTATTATTATTATAACTTTTTATTGACAGAACATATGCTGGGTAATTTTTTACAACATTATACCTTGCATTCACCTCTGTTCCGACTTTTCCTTTCCCTCCCTCCACCTCCTCCCCTAGATGGCAAGCAGTCTTATACATGTTAAATATGTTATAGTATATCCTAGATACAATATATGTTTGCAGAACCGAACAGTTCTTTTGTTGCACAGGGAGAATTGGATTCAGAAAATTCCCCAGAAAAATAACCCGGGGAAAAAAACAAAAATGCAAACAGTTCACACTCATTTCCCAGTGTTCCTTCTCTGGGTATAGCTGCTTCTGTCCATCATTGATCAATTGGAAGTGAGTTAGATCTTCTCTTTGTCGAAGATATCCACTTCCATCAGAAGACATCCTCATACAGTATCATCATTGAAATATATAATGATTTCCTAGTTCTGCTCATTTCACTTAGCATCAGTTCATATAAGTCTCTCAAAGCCTCTCTGTATTCATCTGCTGGTCATTTCTTACAGAATAATAATATTCCATAACATTCATATACCACAATTTACCCAACCATTCTCCCATTGATGGGCATCCATTCATTTTCCAGAGGGCTTTACCCTCTGCCATTACCCAAAGGGCTGCCACAAACATTTTGGCACATACAGGTCCCTTTCCCTTTAGTATCTCTTTGGGATATAAGCCCAGTAGTAACACTGCTGGATCAAAGGTATGCACAGTTTGATAACTTTTTGGGCATAATTCCAAATTGCTCTCCAGAATGATTGGGTTCATTCACAACTCCACCAACAATGCATCAGTGTCCCAGTTTTCCCACCTCCCCTCCAACATTCAACCAATCTGACAGTTGTATAGTGGTATCTCAGAGTTGTCTTAATTTGCATTTCTCTGATCAATAATGATTTGGAACACTTTCATATGAGTGGAAATAGTTTCAATTTCATCATCTGAAAATTGTATCCTTTCATTATTTATCAATTGGAGAATGGCTTGATTTCTTATAGAGTCAATTCTCTCTATATTTTGGAAATGAGGCCTTTATCAGAACCTTTAATTGTAAAAATGTTTTCCCAGTTTGTTGCTTCCCTTCTAATTTTGTTTGCATTAGTTTTGTTTGTACAAAGGCTTTTTAATCTGATGTAAACAAAATTTTCCATTTTGTGATCAATAATGATCTCTAGTTCTTCTTTGGTCACAAATTCCTTCCTTCTCCACAAATGTTAAGAGGTAAACTATCCTATGTTCTTCTAATTTATTTATGATCTCGTTCTTTATGCCTAAATCATGGACCCATTTTGATCTTATCTTGGAATATGGTGTTAAATGTGGGTCCATGCCTAATTTCTGCCATACTAATTTCCAGTTTTCCCAGCAGTTTTTGTCAAATAATGAATTCTTATCCCAAAGTTTGGGTTTGTCAAACACTAGATTGCTATAGTTATTGACTATTTTGTCTTGTGAACCTAACCTATTCCACTGATCAACTAATCTATTTCTTAGCCAATACCAAATGGTTTTGGTGACTGCTGCTTTATAATATAGTTTTAGATCAGGTACAGCAAAGCCACCTTCATTTTATTTATTTTTTCATTAATTCCCTTGAAATTCTCGACCTTTTGTTCTTCCTTATGAATTTTGTTATTTTTTTCTAGGTCATTAAAATAGTTTCTTGAGAGTCCGATTGGTATGGCACTAAATAAATAGATTAGTTTAGGGAGTATTGTCATCTTTATTATATTTGCTCGGCCTATCCAAGAGCACTTAATATTTTTCCAATTATTTAAATCTGACTTTATTTGTGTGGAAAGTGTTTTGTAATTTTGCTCAAATAATTCTTGACTTTCCTTTGGTAGATAGATTCTCAAATATTTTATGCTGTCGACACTTATTTTGAATGGAATTTCTCTTTGTATCTCTTGCTGTTGGATTTTGTTGGTGATGTATAAAAATGCTGAGGATTTATATGGATCTATTTTGTATCCTGAAACTCTGCTAAAGTTATGAATTATTTCTAATAGCTTTTTAGTAGAATATCTGGGGCTCTCTAAGTATACCATCATATCATCTGAAAAGAGTGATAGTTTGGTTTCCTCGTTACCTACTCTAATTCCTTTAATCTCTTTCTCGACTCCTATTGCCAAGGCTAGCATTTCTCATACAATATTGAATAATAATGGAGATTGAAACGTGGGCAACCTTGTTTCACTCCTGATCTTACTGGGAAAGGTTCCAGTTTTCCCCATTTTATATGATGCTTACTGACCGTTTTAAATATATGTTCCTGACTATTTTAAGGAAAAGTCCATTTATTCTATCCTCTCAAATGTTTTTATTAGGAATGAGTATTGGATTTTATCAAATGCTTTTTCTAAATCTATTGAGATGATCATATGGTTTTTGTTAATTTGGTTATTGATATAGTCCGTTATGCTAATAGTTTTCCTAATATTGAACCAGCCCTGCATTTCAGGTATAAATCCTGGTATAAATTATGCTTTAGTAGTATAAACACTGCTAAATCATAGTGTATTATCCTGGGGATGATTTTCTGTAATCTTTTTGCTAATATTTTATTTAAGAGTTTAGCATCAATATTCATTAGGGAAATTGGTCTATAATTTTCTTTCTCTGTTTTCAATCTATCTGGTTTAGCTATCAGTACCATGTCTGTGTCATAAAAGGAATTTGGTAGGACTCCTTCAATCCCTATTTTTTCAAACTGTTTATATAGCATTGGAGTTAATCATTCTTTTAAATGTTTGGTAGAATTCACATGTAAATCCATCTAGTCTTGGGGATTTTTTCTTAGGAAGTTGGTTAATAGCTTATTCTATTTCTTTTTCTAAAATGGGACTGTTTATATAGACTATTTACTTCTTCCTCTGTTAATCTGGGCAAACTATATTTTTGAAGGTATTCTTCCATTTCATTTAAGTTATCGAATTTATTGGCATAAAGTTGGGCAAAGTAACTCTAATTATTGCTCTAATTTCCTCTTCATTAGTGGCAAATTCATTTTTAAGACTAACAATTTGATTTTCCTCTTTCCTTTTTTTAATCAGATTTACTAAGGGTTTGTCTATTTTTTTTTCATAGAACCAACTCTGTTTTATTAATTCAATAGTTTTTTTACTTTCAATTTTATTGACCTCTCCTTTTATTTTTAGAATTTCAAGTTTAGTGTTTGGGGGTTTTTAATTTGTTCCTTTTCTAGCATTTTTAGTTGCAAACCCAATTCATTAACCTTCTCTTTATTTATGCAAGTAGGCCTCTAGAAATATGAAATTTCCCCTTATTACCATATGATGTCTCATTATTGTCATTTTCTTGGGTGAAGTTATTATGTCTATGATTTGCTGTTTCACCCAATCATTGTTTAGTATAAGATTACTTAGTTTCCAATTATTTTTTGGTCTATTGTCCCTTGGCTTTTTATTGAATGTAATTTTCATTGCATTGTGGTCTGAAAAGGATGCATTTACTATTTCTGCCTTACTGCATTTGAATTTGAGGTTTTTATGTCCTAGTATATGATCAATTTTTGTATAGGTTCCATGAACTCTAAGAAGAAAGTGTACTCCTTTCTGTCTCCATTTAGTTTTCTCCAAAGATCTATCATATGTAACTTTTCTAGTATTCTATTTACCTCTTTGACTTCTTTCTTATTTATTTTGTCGTTTGAATATATGCTGTTCTTATAATCTTGTCTCTCTCCCATGCATCCTTTACATAGCTACCAAATCAATCTTTCTAAAGCACAACTTTGAATTTCTGGGTCAGAGGACTATAGTCATTTTCTCCAATCCTCATGAATTGTCAAAATTCTCCAAAATAAGAATTATGAACAAGAAGTAAAGCAATTATAGCTGTTGTCTCCATGTGCTAAGGCACCAAGAACCCTCAGGAATGAACAGAAAGCTAATCTCTAACACACTTGCTCAGCACCCACTTCCCCATCAGCCTCTACATTCTGGCAAGACCTTAAGACCTGATTTGACACAGGTTTGTGGTCTGGGTTCCACCCCTTATCACCATAGCTTCAGTCTCTCTGCAAGTTAACTACATTCTCTCCCTATCCTTATTCAAAGGCTATTTAGCCTTAAGCACTAAATGAGTATGGTCTCAGTCAAACTGAGAACTGTTAAAGACCTTAGCATAAAAAGTCCTGCCACTGCAGCCAGGGCCATCTCTAGTCCTCATCTTTATCTGGCCACAGGACCCTGATGGCTCCAGAGGGCAAAGTGAAGCAGGTGACTTTGCACAGCTTAAATCCAATTCATAGGCATATCATGGCATCATTTTTTTGATGTCATTGTCTTCTTCAAGAATTTAAGAACAAATAATTCAATTCTGAGGCAACCAACAACAGAACTCAACTCTGCCTTCCTCCACTCTATGTGACAAAGTGAGAGTGCAGAAAAGCAAGCAGCTTGCTCTGCCTGAGGTAGCAGTGTCTAGCCAGAGAGCTCAGAAACCCAGGTAACGAGGGCAGGGTAGCAGTAGCTAAGAGGTGTGGGGGGGAAGGGGGGGAGAGAGGAGAGGGGGGAGCATTCTACCAGGCACAAAGGGAAGGGAACTGGTCTTTAGCTGAAGCTAGTTAAATCCCCTCAAAAGTAACGTGGGACAGAGAATGAGGCCAGTGAAGAGGAAAATGAGAGCTCTGAGGTCCAGTCCTGAGAATTGCTATCAAAGGAAAAGCAACCAAAGCAAGTGACCGGGAATATGAAAACCAAAAACTAGTTTTTCTAACAATTTGGCTCCAGACTACCTTTTCTAGCTTATTTGCATATAATCTCTCTATAATTCTAGACTTGTCTATAATGCTTGAATACAATAGTCTATTTCCCACAATCATATCTATCTCCTTTGCCTGGGATGTACTCTCTCCTTATTGCCACCTCACAGAATCTCTAGCTTCCTTCAAAATTTATCTTAAATGCTACCTATTAAGTGTAGTCTTTGTATGATTCCCCCAACTCCTAGTGAGTCCTCCCTTCCCCATGGCCTTGTACTTTTTTGGTATTTATAAGTGTACATGCTCTTTCTCCTCTTTGAATGTAAGCTTTGTGAACAGGAATTGTTTTGTCTTTATATCCCCAGGGCCCTAGTACAGTGTCTGGCACTGTGCCTAATAAATGTTTGTTGACTATTGTATAGAAATAATAATAATAAAATTTATATAGCACCCGTTACACATGTTATTTGATCTCTATAAAAAACTCTGGGAGATAAGGCTATTACTTTCATTTTACAGATGAGGAAACTAAGGCAGACAGAGATTAAATACCCTGCACAGGATAATAGAGTTAGTAAATCAGAGACCAGATCTGAATTCAGGTCTTTTCTCCAAATTTAACAATCTTGCTCACTATGCTACCTCCATCTATTAAGAGTAATTTTAACATTCTGAATTTCATAAACACTTTTTGTTTTAAAGTCAAATTTATATAACATACATGCAGACTCATTTGTTTTATATGTGGATATTCTAGATGTGTATCTACTGATAATCTCATAGAAAAGTCAGGTCTATTTTTAGGAAATTCATTATTTCACAACTAGCAAAAATAAATAAATAAATAAAACAGTAGCATAATAAGCAACAAAGACTCATAGCACAAAAGCCAAATTCATGCTCCAGGCATTAGAAATAAATTCCAGGACAAAGAACTGAGATGAACTAAAGCTGCTTCTAAGGACTGACTTCAAGTTGTGGCGTGTACCTCAGGACAGTCCTCTGCTCCAAATGGCCTATTTCCAAACTCCAACTGAGCTGGCATTCAAAAGAGAGATAAAAGAAGAGAAACTGGTTTCAAAATGTTTGCAGCAAATAACTTCTGTCTGCAGTTTGGCCATTTAATATAACTTAGCAATAAACATGATGCTCTAATACTGAGTTAGAGAGATCTACATTTGTGGTACAGAATTTGGGTCAAAATTACTTTTTTTTTTTTTTTTTTGCTTATTCTATACTTATGTTAGCCATTTAACCTAAATCTGAAGTTCTATCCTAAACCAACTTTCAGAAAATGAATTCAGTAGTGGAGGTAGGATGGTACAATTTGAGGAATCAAAATTTAAAATTAGAAAATATATAGCTGAAGTCTACTATATACTTGCTGAGTTACATTAGACTTATGACTTCATCTCTGGGCCAGATGAGTTGTTTAGGTTAAAGCAATGCTAATGCCACTTCCACCTTTGACTTCTGTGATGTTTATGAAAGTCTCCCCAATAAATCAAATGATTTGAAGTTCATCAACTCAACCAATCAAAAAAGTGAGATTTCTTTTTATGTGGTCAATATTTTTTGGGGGGGCTGGCCAGCACAGAATATTTTTTAAACCATCATTTTGAGTTGATTTCCCTAGCTACTTAAAAATCAACCAAGTGATTCTCATTTCAGGTACTAACTACTATTAAATTAGCAGTTTGTCAAGTCTCCTACATTAAAAAACATGGCACAACACATAAATGCTCTCAAGATTTTCCATTTTCCATTTATAAAGTTTTTCTACTTAGTAAGTTCAAGTTTTTCAGTGCCATACAAATCCATATTTGTCTTTTGCTATAAAGCTTTCTAAATTATAACATATCTCTACAGAATTTAACAGGGTTTAGTTTGATTTGCCTAACCAAATACAAGACAGTGAAAGAAGCAAATGTTGCAAAAGTTATTATCCCCACTTTACAAGAGAGGAAATAAGATCCGAAGTACTGTGTTGTGTAAAAAAGCCGCTACTAAGTGGCAAAGGTGAACCACATCATCCTCAATTCTCTCTTTGTCCTGAACTTTCAAAGGATTATTCTGTCATGGTTTTCCTTTCTATTTGATACTTCTTGTCTCTCCTACACCAGCCTCCATACCAATTTGACTCTTGTCCTTATACTAACAATAACGTTCCTTCCTCTTCCCTACGCCTACTTTCCCAGTGATCTTATGGTTCCTAATACTTTTGGAGGAAAAAATACTCAAGTATGTCTCAAGTTCCAAATTTCTATCTTAACTAGAAATTGTGTCCTGAAGGGAAGCATCTAATCACAATCTAGTTTAAATGAGGATAACAGGGCATTTAAAAATTTTACACACACACACACACACACACTATTCTATTCCTAGTTTTAAACTTCTCAGAGTAGCATGACTGCCCAATTATTATTATTATTAATTATTAAAGTTGATTGTTTTAACTTAAAAATTAAAAGCAGAGAATAAAATGTATATATTATTCAAAATCCAGTTAGGAAACCTTTGAGATATTAAGAAATAAATGTTTAAAATAATAAATATTAAGGTAAAGGATCTTCAATGTCTATGATTATATGATGAAAAGAATCACTCAATCATTTTCTCATATTTTGAAGTCCCTTAAGGTCCTTCACAATGTTGATACTAATGCCTATGATTTCCAAATGCATTAGTAATCTTTAATCTAAATCTAAAATTTAAGGGAAATGGTATATATATATTGGAGTAAGCAAGTGGGTAAGAAGCCCTAAAGCACAAAAATGAGGTTCAGATAAATTTCAATTTAACCCACACTGGTGTGTATTTATATAAGTCACAATTTCATAGTAAACACTGTTAAACTATAAATAATGTGGTCATCTTAAATTAAGGTGAAAGAGTTCTTCCACAATGATAACCATATTCATGATCGGGAGTTAGTATTATATGAACTGCCTGTAACTTGCTTTGTAACTATGGATAATTAAATTATTCATTAATTTCTCATTGAGAATTACAAATTGAGAAGTAGAAAGCAAGGCTCATTCATTTATTTGGAATGGTTTTACATAAAGTGTTCAATAACTGGCTCTACTTTTTATGAAAACATGTTGAAGTATAATTTTTACTAAAGGATCAGTTATTTGGAGCTATTATTCAACTATTATTCAGGCTCCAATCAGCTGGAATATAATATTTCCCAAAAGTCTTAATATAGCTCTAAACTATTAAAATTTAAAACTACCCAGAATATTAAAAACACCCAGACATTGAGTCTAAGACTCTGGGACAGAAGTTGACCAAAAAGTCTTAATACTGTTTTAAGTTTATTGTTGTTCAGTCAAGTCTAACTCTCTTCATAACACTGTTTGAAATTTTCTTGGCAAAGATACTAGAGTGGAATGCCATTTCTTTCTTCAGCTCACCTTATAGATGAGGAATGAGGCAAAGAGTGGTATGTGACTTGCTCAGGGTCACACAGTAAATTAGCTGTCTGAGGCCACATTTGAACTCAGGCCTTCCTAACTCCAGGCCCACCACTTTCTCCACTGAACCACCTAGCTGCCCCCACTGTTTTTAGTTGAGTTTTACTAGTCATGAGGTATAAAATGTCCCCCAAATCTAGTAACAATTATTAAAATAATACTAAGACTTTTGGCCCAGACATTTTTCTTTTAGGCACTTTTATAGAGTAGCCTTTTATAGGCCAATAAAAGTGTTAAGAAAAGTGGACAAGAACCTAAATCCATTTGACCTATCTTTTCTCATTAAGATATATAGTAAGAATAAAATGAATACAATCAGCTTCTCTTTTTTGCAGGTTTTTGTGCTTGAGAAGGTGAGCCCTTACTTCCAAAGTTAGTTCATATCTTTTAAGACTGAGCAGTCAGAAAAAGGAATGGGAAGTACATTCCAAAGGCCAGAGAGGAAATTTCCTCAAACTATGATACTTCCTTACTACAAACTTAAAAAAAAAAAGTTTCAGTACTTCAAAGAAAAGATTGAAATTTAAAAATAAAAACCACAAAGGGAAATGGAGCAAAAGGAAGTGAGAAGAAAAGTTGAAACTGAGAAATCTCACTGGATAATACACTGAGAAGGAAAGGCATTTCTGAGGCTGCTATCGAGTTCAAACACCTCATTTTTGAGCTACAGAAACTGCAGCCCAGCAAGATTTAGTCACTTGCCAAAACAGTTAGTGTCAGAGGTGGGATCTGAGCCTGGATCCTCTTAAAACAAGCTGAATTAGTGCTCTTTTCCATTATACCATGCATTTTACCCAAAAGAATTTATTTTAAAAACAAAGGAAAAATCAGAACTTCGGTAATCATATTGAGAAGGATTTGATAAAAATAAAACAATGTAAGTGGCAATCATTTTACAAAGGATAAAAATGGCTAGAAAACAAGAGGTGGGTAAATCGATAAAAAATTAAAATCAACTCAAATAAGTATTCCATTATCTCCCACTGTCGTCCTCCCTCCTTCCCTTCCCCCTCCCCCCCCCCCCCCCCCCGCCGTAACAAGAGTTTAAAAACTGTTAATTGTTTAGTAACATGAATGGCAAGAATATCATGACATTAGAAATCTCATTTACATATCAAGTTCAAAAATGTCATTCACCCAAGACTGTAAAGTTAGGAGAGATTCCCTTTTGGGATCCGGGAATCTGTTTAAAAACAAACTGCAAGGAAAAAAAACTACACAGATGGGGAGGAGTTTGATGTCGGCAATCGCTGTGTGAAAATCATGGAAAGAAAAAAAAGAAACGTAAGGAACTTAGATGAGCTCGATTTTTCTAAAATGAAAATGAGGAGGGGAAGAATAGCAAAAGTACTTATTCTGTAGAGAGGTGTTTTGTTTTAGTTCTGAATATTAGGGAGGAGGTGATGCCCAGGAGGTTTCGGGTCCAGCTCAGGAGAAACTGGCCACTTGTCCGTCTAAAAGCTGGCTACCGAGGGAAAACTTGGTCAAGTCCCCAATCCGTCCAAATACGGAGGCGGACAGAGAGAAGGCAGGAGCCGGGGCGGGGGCACGGCCTGACCTCGCCGGGGCAATCTCAGGGTGGAGTAGGAGCGGACGGTGGGGAGGCAGGGACTCCCCAAAGAGGGAGGAAGCTATGGCAGCGCCTGGGCGGCGACCAAACGGGACGGGACTAAGGTGGGGGTGGGGGGGGAAGAGGACAGTAGTGGGAGGAGCCAGCAAGTAGAGGGGGGAGGGGGCCCGGAGACTCAGTTCCAGGGAAGGGAGGAGAGAAGGAAGGAATGGGGAGGGGGGGGAGGCAGTCCCAAAGTCAATGTCAACTCTGCCCAACTCCGCCAAGTCCTTAAAGAAAGTGAGCCGGGTCCCATAGTAGAGGAAGGGAAAGAAAGGGGGAACGGGAGGGAGGGAGGGATTAAGCCCCCCCCCTCCCAGCCGGCGTCGGCTGGAGTTCCGAAGCCCAGGAGGAGAGGAGAGAGGGGCTCGGAGTGGGGTAGGGAGGGGGGGTCCTCCCGCTCTCCATGTCGCCCCCTCCCCCGCTCAGCCCGACCCCGGACTAGTGCGGGTGAGGGTGGTAGGACAGGGCGAGAGTGACAGCGAGTGCGGCGTGTGGCGTGCGGAGGGAGCGTGTGCGCGGGGCCCGGCCCGGCCCCGAGCGAGAGAGGAGGCCGGACAAACTTTCCCCTACGGCCCGGGCCGGCCAGGTCGGGGCTCGCTCGCTCGCATCGGTCACCTGCAGCAGCGGCGGGGGCCGCGGCGGCGCTGCCTCTCGCGGGCTCGGCCTGGAGTTCGGGCTGTGGCTCTGGCGGCGGCGGTGGCGGCTCCGGCTGCGTGTTGCTCCCCGTTGGTAAGTAACAGTATCCACGGCTACTGTCTCTATGGCGGCGGCAGCGGCGGCGGCGCGGCCGCTCCCGCTCCTCCTCCTCCTCCTCCTCCTCCCTTCTCTAGGCTCCTCCTCCTCCCTCTTCAACCCTCGCGCTCCGAGCCCGAGCGGGAGGGAGCGCGCGTGCGCGCACCCCGATCTAGCCGGAGCCTGACCGGGCGCTTCCTGCTCTCCAGGAGGGGGAGGGGCGGCGAAGAGGGAGGGAGGAGGGGGAAGGTTGTTAGCGGCAACTGTTACCACGTTCCACTCAACCGTCATCCTCCCTACTCTGTGCATAACGGGCGGGGCCCAGCCTCGCCGTCTCATTGGCTCTTCTGGATGTCCGTCAAAGCTCGAGTTTGGGCCCGCAGTCTGGCCAACCGCGGAGACGGTGGAGGGCGGGCCTTGAAAGTTTGGCGCTCGACTTGGAGCTTCCTGGAAAGGGGGTGGGGTGAAGGGAAGGGAAAAAGAAGGAGGACTGAGATGAAAAAGGGGGTAAGAAGATTGAAGGGTGAAAGGGAAAAGGGGAAAAGAAATTAAAACGAGGAGGAGCCTAGTGAGAGTTGAGGGGCTTTTTTGGGCAGGGAATGGGAGGTGTTAATCTGCGTCCCGGGCCAGAAGAAAACTATTGAGGATCTTTCTAAATGGGGGGAGGGGACTTACAAGTGAGGCAGTAGGAGAAGGAAAAGTTTATAATTTTACCAAGTATGCCAGTACCCTCCTTCCAAATGACTATGTAATTTAACTACTTTGTATATAGATTACATTGCTTCCCCTTATATTTGTGATATATGCTATATAAAATGTTATATTTTAGAAGGTGACATTGTACATCAAACATATATACAAGACATTCCAAAGAGTTTAAGCTATTAAAGTTTACACCTTCATTAAAACTTTCGGATTCTCTTCTCAATATATGTATATAGTTATGTGAACTCTCAGCGGTGTTTAAAAATCCGCTTTCAACTATATACATACAGATATTTGTGTATGTATGTGTGTATGTAGAGTTAAATCAATTCATCATTTAGCTCTTAAAAATCAAATATATGCGAATATATATATGGAGTTATGTCAACTCTCAATATGACTTTTAGCTCTTAAAAATCTTTTCAATTATGTGTATTATATATATATATAATATCACATGAACTGTGGAATTGACAGAGGCATGTTTCATCACCCACTGATGCTATGTGTCACACTCAAGAAAATAAACTGTAATTTACATGTTTGTATACTATCCTGTCTTGAGCAAGTAGCTAATTAGATGCTTATATTCTGCATATATAATGAAGATATTGTGTAGGTGTATATATTAAGTTAGGAGTGCATTTGTTAGAAGTGCAAACACAAAACTGGCACTGCTTTCAAGGAATTTTTTTGAGGCAGACAACATGTACACAGTTAAATATATGCAAATGTAAATAAATACAAAATGAAGACACCATCAGCAGAGTCTAAACAACAAGTATTAATATAAATTAATACTGTATGATTTTTTTCTTCTGACTTTTCCTGTTGTCCACATAAGGTACTGCTGGTGCTATACCCTCCCCAAAATGTAAATTTTAATCACTGAAAACTAGGAAGATATCTTGGGGTTTACTGGTGAGGATCTTAAACTCAAATCACTCTGGCTCTCATAGATTGACCAACAATAGATCCCTGGACAAACCTCAGTTGGTCATTGTTTGGGCCCTGATTGGCTCACAGTGAAAGTAAATAGCAGGGGATGTGGGAAAACTGGGACACTGATACATTGTTGGTGGAGTTGTGAACAAATCCAACCATTCTGGAGAGCAGTTTGGAACTATGCCCCAAAAGTTATCAAACTGTGCATACCCTTTGATCAAGCAGTGCTACTACTGGGCTTATATCCCAAAGAAATACTAAAGAAGGGAAAGGGACCTGTATGTGCCAAAATGTTTGTGGCAGCCCTGTTTGTAGTGGCTAGAAACTGGAAATTGAATGGATGCCCATCAGTTGGAGAATGGCTGGGTAAATTGTGGTATATGAATGTTATGGAATTATTGTTCTGTAAGGAATGACCAGCAGGATGATTTCAGAAAGGCCTGGAAAGACTTACGTGAATTGATGCTAAATTAAATGAGCAGAACCAGGAGATCATTATACACTTCAACAACAAGATTATACAATGATCAATGGATGTGGCTCTCTTCAATAATGAGATGATCCAAATCAGTTCCAATTGTTCCGTAATGAAGAGAACCAGCTAAACCCAGTGAAACAACATAGTATTTTCACTCTTTTTGTTATTGTCTGCTTGCATTCTTGTTTTCCTTCTCATTATTTTTACCTTCTTTCTAAATCCGATTTTTCTTGCAGCAAGATAACTATATATGTATACATATATGGTATTTAACATATACTTTAACAGATTTAACATGTATTGGACTACCTGCCACCACCAGGGGAAAGGTTGGGGGGAAGGAGGGGAAAAATTGGAACAGAAGATTTTGCAAGGATCAGTGTTGAAAAATTATCCATGCATATGTTTTGTAAATAAAAAGCTATAATAATTTAAAAAAAAAAAGTAAATAGCAATTGTTTCTGTTTTGGCCTGAAACTCAAAAGGGTCTTCCCCTCCCAGATTTTTTTTTAATTAAGTAAAAAAAAGCCATTCTCTGGGTCTTTTTTTCCTTTTCCTTTTTGCTGAGGCAATTGGCATTAAGTGACTTGTCACACAGCTAGGAAGTGTTAAGTAATTGAGGCCAGATTTGAATTCAGGTTCTCCTGACTTCAGGGCTAGTGCTCTATCCACTGGACCAGCTAGCTGTCTCTTTTCTTACCTAGCTTAAATTGCTGATGGGGTCTTTGCTTAATTAAACTGAGAGCTGTTAAAGACCAAAGCTTAAAAAAGCCAAGATGGTTTACTGCATGCGAGTCATCTCCATTCATCCTGATCTATATCTTGCCATTGAACCCAGATGGCTCCAGAGAAGAAAGTGAGGCTGATGACTTTGCACAGCCCTCTCTCACTTAAATCCAATTCACTTGTTTGTCCTGAAATCATCATCCTGATGTCATGGTGGTCTTCCAGAACAAAGGACAAACAACAGCAACTAGACACTAAAGTGAAACAGTCGTTCTTCTCAAGAAGCTTAAATTCTAAAAAGGGGAGACAAAATCATGATGTATTTAATACACATAAAATGAATTGACGATAAGAGGGAAGACTGACTAGCAACTGAACATCAGAATAGGCTTCCTATAGAAGGTAACTGAACTTTGAAGACAAAACTCTATGACAAAAGGTGAAGAAAATAATACATTCCAAGCATATGGGTCAGCGTGCAAGGACACAAAGACAGGATATATATATATATATATATATAGTATGTGAAGAACAGCAAAAAGAGCAGTTTGACTAGTTTGTGAAGTATATACAAAGGAGAGAGAGATATACCTTTAAAGATGATTTGGGGCTCTTCAACTAAAGCAGATGCTATAAGATCTCTTTTTACAGAGGAGGAAACAGAGTCAAGAAGGGCAACAAAACCTAGAATAAGTAAGTGTAAGAGCCAGAATTCAAACTTGGGGCTCCTTAACTGACTTGATAAAAGTTTACACAGTGGGTTGGTAGAACTCAGGTCTTTTAATCCAAGTACCTTGTACTTTACACTACAACAAGGTGCTTACAATGGAAACTTGCATTCTTGTGCTTTCAATGCCCAAAATAATTTGCTGCATCACTTAAGTATAGTTCACTTAATGCACAAACTAAAGTGCTTCACACTTGGCTATAAAGTGGAAAATAGAAATTGAATCATCTCTAAAAATAGGCTCAAGCCTTCTATGAACTATATTGACAAATATTTTTCAATATAACTGGGTTTTTTTTGCAGTTCTACATATTTTATTTTATGCATTTAAAAACATTCTTCTGAGAAGGCTTGGGTTTCACCAGCCTCTCAATGGGGTCAACAACAAAAAGGAATAAGGATCACTGCTAAATAAAATTAGAATTATATTCCCTTAATGACAATAGGCATCCTTCATTCACTTGTTTATTTGGATAATTAAGCCAAAATCTTTTTGCCTATAATGATTATGGGTCTCATTTAGGAGTTTTTGCTCTAGAAGTTGATGAAATTGGCATAATGTCACCCACAAATAGGAACATATGGAAAACTAAGCAGTCTAATGAAAATTAGGACTCTGTGCTGGTCATAATGCTGGTAGCAAACACCTTTGGTAATCACACACTTTTTTTTTTTTTTTTTTTTTTTTTTGCATCTCTTGATAATGTTAAGCAGTGGTTTTTGAACAAAGTTGCCTCATCATTTAAGGACTCATAATTTTAACATATGTATAAGAGGCATCCTAGTGGAGGAGAGGCTTTGAGGTAGCATTTCTCTACTGAATCAAATAGTTTTTATAACCTATAGCTTAGGCAACTAGGTGGCATAGTGGATCAAGAACTGGACCTGAAGTCAAGAAACTTTCATCTTCCTAAGTTTAAATAGGATCTCCAAATACTATCTGTGTGACCCTGAGCAAGCCACTTAACCCTGTTTGCCATAGTTCCTTATCTGTAAAGTGAATGGAGGAGAAAATAGCAAACCACTCCGGTATCTCTGCCAATAAAACCCTAAATGGGGTCCCAAAGAGTCATATACAACTACTAACAACAAAAGATTATATCCATTTATGCAAGTCTTGTTTTCTCCTTCTTCTCCTTCATCATTATTGATATATATGAATGTATACATAGGCCATTCTCCTAAATATTTTGTAGAATTAGAAAAATAAGCTTGCATACAGATCATATAGGAAGAATGTCTTTTGTCCAGATTCTGTCATATAATTAAATGAACAGCCCGTGAAGCTGGCCCAATGAAACATATATATCTTGGCTAGACTTAACAATTGGATGAGAGGAGCCCAGAAATTAGCTGATGGAAATGAGCCAATGGGATTGCTTTTAGAAAATTATACAGTGCTTTTTAATAACCCCAAGCTTTTCAAAGTCTGATCAGTAAAAAAAAAAAAAAAGTCTTCCAAAATTGTTCTATAACTTGGAGTCATAGAATGCTACAGTGTCTGTGAAGTATTAAAGTTACAGGTCATCCAGAGTGTTAATGAGAGGTTCCAGTAGGTATGAGAAGACTGTCATATGTTAGTAATGAACAATTATTCATAAATTGTATGAAACAGAGGAATCAGATTAAAGGTCACGTATCCCACAAAATCTAAAATAGACTACAATGTTATTGGGAGGTGCTTAACAAAATAAAATTCAGTACAAATACAAATAATGTAAATTTGTGATTTCCTATATATATATTCCTAATATAATTTGTAGAACAAGTCTTTCTCCAGCCTTAGAATTCGGAGGCTGCTGACCTCCTGTAGGAATTCACCCACTTAACCCATTGTTAAATACAGCTATCCTTCTGGTCTCAGGTGTCTCTATCACATGAGCCCACCATACTTCCAGGCAAGGGAAATTAGTCTCTGTTATAATTATTTCCATTTAGCTTCAGGCCCTGTGTATATTTGCCAATTATCTGTATTTGACTATAAGTTTGTTGACTGTAGAATGGCTTAATAAATATTTTTTGATTGAATTAATGATTAAAACTTTACTTCAAGGATCTATGACTCTACCCATCACACCCCACTATAATTTGGTAGATAGTCTGCTAGAAATGCTATGTCCAGAAGATTCATCTACTTGTGACCAACTTAATGAAAAAAGTTTGTTGAACTTAGAGCTAGAAGCTCTTAGAGATCATCTAGTAGAACCACTTAATTTTATAGGTAAGAAACGAGGCTAGGTTGATTTGCCTTAGGGTCACATTGGTATAAGGAGCAAAGCTATCAGTACTCTAAATTCAGTGTAACTCCACCTGTACCAAATCACCTCATAGAGTCTCTGAATTTAAGTTAGTTCTCAGATCACAACTCCAGGCCCATACCTCGAAGCCTTTTCAGAGAAGATTAACCTGAAAGGAATCTGTCCTACATAGACCTTAGGCTTTAAGAATCATTGAAGTATATCTTTAGGGGAAGATTACAATGTTATAGGATATTCATTTTTACCCCAACCAAGGCCTATTTAATATAGAAGTGACCCTAGGCTATAAATTGAGCTCAACACTACATCCCACTCTACCCTCCATTCTCTCAGAGTCTTGAGACCCACACTACAAAAATTTGTTTCATAGTGATAGCTTTCTGGTACAGGACCAGAAAACTGAAGAACAGAGGAAAAAGAACCAGATATAGAAAGAGAACACAAAGTTTATGGGGTCTATGGGGCACTTCCCTAAATGTGAGGAAAATACATAGCATCCAACTAGGTCCAGTTCTGTCCACCTAAAAGTCACTTAAGGGCAAAGAACTAGGCTGATGTACAATAATTGTCCAGCATGGAAGAAAGTTAAGATGTTTTGAGATTCAGCCCCAAGGAAACCACTATGAGATATGCAGTCCAAGATTAAGTTAGCTAATGAATATGGTTGGTGGGATTGGGGGTAGAGAGAAGTTGTTAAAGATCTCAGGAAGAAGGAAGTGACCTTGGATTCTTGGAAGCTATTCCAGTGAAGCACAAGCTCTGACAGGTTCTACCATGTCCTAAAGAACAGTCCTAGCAACAGCCTGTTTGTTTTCCAAGAACCAACCTAGCTAAATATGGAAATGCTCATCACTAAACTAGCTGGTGGTGATAAAGTCTTTGACTGTAGCAACTCTTGAAACAAAAGAAATATAAAAGGTGCCTTCAGTTCTAGAGAAGAGGAGACCTTTTGCAGAGACTGTTAGAAAAAGAAAAAAAAGAAAATGCAAAAAATTAACACACATTTTAGATCATATTTAAATTCAAACTTAGTTGTTGGGGCTCTAAATGTAACATCTTTGTCTAGTAACCAATTAGAGTTTCATGTTGGAAGAAATGAATCATATTCATCTTGACATTCCCACTTTAAATGAAATTGTAGACAAAAGGAAATTTTAGCTAAATGGAAGGCTGGATTATAGGTTATCCTTGGAAAGATGCAAATAAAAGAGTCTGACTGAGTTGATTTTATCATACTTACTAAGGCAACAAGAACATAGTATATCTGGTCAAAAAAATAAAAGCTACAGGTCACCTAAAAGGCAATAGGAAGTACATGATTGTCAAACTGCTAAATACTCCAAAAATAATTGGGCAGGGAAAGCAGTATAAAAGATACCAAAAACATTTGTGAGCAAAAAAGGAAGTGGGCTGCTCATACAGTGACAGTGAGAGACAATTAATGGATTCTATTAGTATACAGACAACATTGTGATATTTGGAGGAAAATCACCAGAACGTTGAATAGACTTCGTCTATAGAGAATTTATGGGAAGACTAATATAATAGGCACAGTGCATTAATTAGTATGCTTTAAAAAAAAGTTATTCTTATAAATGTAAAATTTGTTAGTAGTCACTCAGTAAACATTTCTTACTTACCTACTATGAACTAGGCAAGTACTAACTTGCTAGGGTTACCAAAAACAAAACAAAAAACAAACAAACAAACAAAACAGTTCCTATGCTTAAGGAGTTCACAGTCTAATAAAAGAAACAAGAAACAAACAAATACATACAAACAAACTAGATACAGGATTAATAGGTAATAATCAAGAAAGAGAAGACAATAAAATTAAGATGGGTTGGAAATTACTTCCTGTAGAATATGAAATTTTGGTTGGAACTTAAAGGAAGCGTGTGGAGGAGAGTATTCCAGACATGGGAGATTGCTAAAGAAAAGAGATGGAGTGTCACTGAATTGATGAGTTCTGGTAGGAAGTAGTAGAGTGTAAAAAGACTAGAAAGGTAAAAGGGAGCTAACTGATGAAGGGATTTGAATGAAAGAGAATTTGTTACTGGAATTAATTCTGTAGGGAGATGAAATGGTGTGTGCTTTAAGAAAATTACTTTGTGGCTGAATGGAGGGTGGATTAGAGTGGGGAGAGACTTGAGGTAAACCAACTCACCAGTGGGTTATTGCAACAGTCCAGGTATAAATGCTGGCAGTATCAGAGGAGAGAATGAGGTGTATAGAAGATGCAGAGGTGAAATAGGCCTTGGTGATAGGTTGAATACAGAGGGGATAATGAAGTCAAGGATTATACCTGGGTTTCCTTTGTGTGAAGAATAACTCATATGGTATCAGAATCTAGATTCTGCTCCATCCCGTTCTGTAATTCTCAATTACAACATACTTATAGGAAAATAAAAGCAGATACTTTAAGGTTTACAAAATGCTTTTTTTCCACAACTGAGGAATGTGAGACAAATATAATTTTTTTCATTTTACAGATGAGAATAGTGAGACTCATCTTTATGAAATGACTTGCCTACTGTTTTTTCCACTATATCACAGCAGACAAATGTTTTTTTTTTTTCTTTCAGATTTTTGTTTAAATATCATTTTGAGGCAAATGTGTTAAAGAACACTAGAAACTTTTTCCTAAATATTTTTTTGCTTATTCTATACTAGGTCAACATCAATTGACATAAGTATTACTATGCACAAAGAACAGAAAAAAGCATATTACAATCAACTTGCTATTTTTTAAAAATCACTTTTTAAATTGTATTACTTCTCTGTATCTCCCTTTATCAATATTTTCTGTTCTCTTCTATGTTTTTAAATGTGTCAATAACCTAATCTTTCTATTTTTCTTTCTTTTAAGATCACTCATCTCTTTCCCTTCTCCTAAAGATCTCATCCCCAGATATTTTTTATCTCATAAACAAAATAAATCCACATATTAATTATTTGTCAAAATGTATATATGTCATTTTGCATCTCATATTCCTCAGTCAGTCAACTGGTATTTATTAAACATTATGTGTCAGGCACGATGCTAAGTGCTAATGATACCAAAAAGAAAAAAAGAAACAAAAATAATTTCAGTTCTCAAGATGTATACATTATGATGCAGACAAACAGTAAATAAGAAAGTACATATAAGATACACAAAATAAGTAGAAGGCAATCTGAAGAGAAAAATGTATTAGTACCTAGAAAGGATTTGGGCTGGATTCTAAAGTCAGGGAAAGGGAAACTGAGAGGCAGAAATGAGGGATAGAGCATTCTGGGTGTGGAAATTTGCCATTGCAAAAGGCATGCAATTAGTATAACTGGAGCTCAAGGGGAAGAATTAAGAAGACTGGAAAGATAGGAAAGGATCAGATTATGAGGAGTTTTAAATGTCAGATAATATATTTGATCCTGGAGATAATAGGGAGTCATTAGAGCTCAATGATGGGGAAGGATAATTGATCATACCTGTGGTTTTTTTTTTTTAATTGCAAAGTTACAAATGGCTAAATATTCAAAACATCTCAGTCTTAAATATTTAAATAAAAAAGACCCTTTTTTTTTTTTTTTTTTTTTTTTTTAATAAATTTTATTTTATTTAATAATAACTTCGCATTGACAGAATCCATGCCAGGATAATTTCTACACGACATTATCCCTTGCAATCACTTATGTTTCGTTTTTTCCCCTCCCTCCCTCCTCCCCCCCCCCCCAGGATGGCAAGCAGTCCTATATATGCTAAACATGTTGCAGTATATCCTAGATACAATACATATTTGCAGAACCAAACAGTTCTCTTGTTGCACAGGGAGAATTGGATTCAGAAGGTAAAAATAACTCGGGAAGAAAATCAAAATTGCAAATAGTTCACATTCATTTCCCAGTATTCCTTCTTTGGGTGTAGCTGTTTCTGTCCATCATTTCTCCAATGAAACTCAGGTCTCTTTGTCAGAGAAATCCACTTCCATCAGAATACATCCTCATACAATATCGTTGTCGAAGTATATAATGATCTCCTGGTTCTGCTCATCTCACTTAGCATCAGTCCATGTAGGTCTCTCCAAGCCTCTCTGTATTCATCCTGCTGGTCATTCCTTACAGAGCAATAATATTCCATAACGTTCATATACCACAATTTACCCAGCCATTCTCCAATTGATGGGCATCCACTCATTTTCCAGTTTCTAGCCACTACAAACAGGGCTGCTACAAACATTTTGGCACATACAGGTCCCCTTCCCTTTTTTAGTATCTCTTTGGGGTATAAGCCCAATAGAAACACTGTTGGATCAAAGGTATGCACAGTTTGATAACTTTTTGGGCATAATTCCAGATCGCTCTCCAGAATGGCTGGATTCGTTCACAACTCCACCAACAATGCATCAATGTCCCCGTTTTCCCGCATCCCCTCCAACATTCATCATTGTTTTTTCCTGTCATCTTAGCCAATCTGACAGGAGTGTAGTGATATCTCAGAGTTGTCTTAATTTGCATTTCTCTGATCAATAGTGAGACTCATCTTTATGAAATGACTTGCCTACTGTTTTTTCCACTATATCACAGCAGACAAATGTTTTTTTTTTTTCTTTCAGATTTTTGTTTAAATATCATTTTGAGGCAAATGTGTTAAAGAACACTAGAAACTTTTTCCTAAATATTTTTTTGCTTATTCTATACTAGGTCAACATCAATTGACATAAGTATTACTATGCACAAAGAACAGAAAAAAGCATATTACAATCAACTTGCTATTTTTTAAAAATCACTTTTTAAATTGTATTACTTCTCTGTATCTCCCTTTATCAATATTTTCTGTTCTCTTCTATGTTTTTAAATGTGTCAATAACCTAATCTTTCTATTTTTCTTTCTTTTAAGATCACTCATCTCTTTCCCTTCTCCTAAAGATCTCATCCCCAGATATTTTTTATCTCATAAACAAAATAAATCCACATATTAATTATTTGTCAAAATGTATATATGTCATTTTGCATCTCATATTCCTCAGTCAGTCAACTGGTATTTATTAAACATTATGTGTCAGGCACGATGCTAAGTGCTAATGATACCAAAAAGAAAAAAAGAAACAAAAATAATTTCAGTTCTCAAGATGTATACATTATGATGCAGACAAACAGTAAATAAGAAAGTACATATAAGATACACAAAATAAGTAGAAGGCAATCTGAAGAGAAAAATGTATTAGTACCTAGAAAGGATTTGGGCTGGATTCTAAAGTCAGGGAAAGGGAAACTGAGAGGCAGAAATGAGGGATAGAGCATTCTGGGTGTGGAAATTTGCCATTGCAAAAGGCATGCAATTAGTATAACTGGAGCTCAAGGGGAAGAATTAAGAAGACTGGAAAGATAGGAAAGGATCAGATTATGAGGAGTTTTAAATGTCAGATAATATATTTGATCCTGGAGATAATAGGGAGTCATTAGAGCTCAATGATGGGGGAAGGATAATTGATCATACCTGTGGTTTTTTTTTTTAATTGCAAAGTTACAAATGGCTAAATATTCAAAACATCTCAGTCTTAAATATTTAAATAAAAAAGACCCTTTTTTTTTTTTTTTTTTTTTTTTTTTAATAAATTTTATTTTATTTAATAATAACTTCGCATTGACAGAATCCATGCCAGGATAATTTCTACACGACATTATCCCTTGCAATCACTTATGTTTCGTTTTTTCCCCTCCCTCCCTCCTCCCCCCCCCCCAGGATGGCAAGCAGTCCTATATATGCTAAACATGTTGCAGTATATCCTAGATACAATACATATTTGCAGAACCAAACAGTTCTCTTGTTGCACAGGGAGAATTGGATTCAGAAGGTAAAAATAACTCGGGAAGAAAATCAAAATTGCAAATAGTTCACATTCATTTCCCAGTATTCCTTCTTTGGGTGTAGCTGTTTCTGTCCATCATTTCTCCAATGAAACTCAGGTCTCTTTGTCAGAGAAATCCACTTCCATCAGAATACATCCTCATACAATATCGTTGTCGAAGTATATAATGATCTCCTGGTTCTGCTCATCTCACTTAGCATCAGTCCATGTAGGTCTCTCCAAGCCTCTCTGTATTCATCCTGCTGGTCATTCCTTACAGAGCAATAATATTCCATAACGTTCATATACCACAATTTACCCAGCCATTCTCCAATTGATGGGCATCCACTCATTTTCCAGTTTCTAGCCACTACAAACAGGGCTGCTACAAACATTTTGGCACATACAGGTCCCCTTCCCTTTTTTAGTATCTCTTTGGGGTATAAGCCCAATAGAAACACTGTTGGATCAAAGGGTATGCACAGTTTGATAACTTTTTGGGCATAATTCCAGATCGCTCTCCAGAATGGCTGGATTCGTTCACAACTCCACCAACAATGCATCAATGTCCCCGTTTTCCCGCATCCCCTCCAACATTCATCATTGTTTTTTCCTGTCATCTTAGCCAATCTGACAGGAGTGTAGTGATATCTCAGAGTTGTCTTAATTTGCATTTCTCTGATCAATAGTGATTTGGAACACTCTTTCATGTGAGTGGTAATAGTTTCAATTTCTTCATCTGAAAATTGTCTGTTCATATCCTTTGACCATTTATCAATTGGAGAATGGCTTGATTTAAAAAAGACCCTTTTGCGTCAATATATACAGCAGCTCTGAAAACATTTAAATGGATACATAGTGTTCAACAAGAAACTTAAATGAATGGCTTTGAGAAGTAAAGAATTATTGTGTTCTTTACCCCTTGGTGATTTTTCGGGGGTTGGGAGAGAAGGATAGGAGGTGCCTGATTTTAGTTTCAAAAAGATTTCATTTTTTCTTCCCAAATACATTTTATGTTCAATTGCATCTTCCATTCCATTATCTGGAGTCCTTATAGATGCACATATGACTTCTTTGTCTCTTTTAGAGTGATTATGGTGTTAAGATGGCACTTTTCTTCTTGAAGATAGATTTGAATAGCAATGCTGGGAATAAGGAGTGGGAGTGTAATGGGACCAAGAAGATCATCCATCTGCTTTAAAAATAAAGCATTGTGAAGAGTTTCACCATGGAATATGATTGAAAATCATTGATTGGATATTGAGCATATGAGACGGAAAATCTTTTAATAGCAGAACCACATGTGGCACATGTGTGCAGCCAGAAGAAGTCATCTTTTTATAGTGAGTACAAGGATCATCTTGTAGGTTAGATGCACTTAAAGAACCTTCAAGCACTGAGTTCCTAAACAGGATTTCATTGCAAGACCTTACTGCCTTCTGTTTCTGGTCTACAATTCTTTTGTCTTCTCATAAAATTAATATTTTCTGAAACAACTTTATTGCCGTTCTAGACTGTGAAGGAAAATTTTTTTAATAGGATCTGATACCAGGAGTTTGAAAATTATGACAGTTCTATCAGGCTCATCCTTATTACATCTGTGTGCCTCATCATTGCATTCACATTTTCTGCAGAATTTCCTTTTGATTTCATTCTCTCTTCAAGCAGATTTACAACCATACCCATTTGGATTTTTGCCTTCTTCACAGCCTTTGGCTTCTGAGCTAACGTGCAACTCAATATGAAAATTCTCTTTGGAGGACAGATTCTTGTTGGATCCTCATAGAGCATGATAACAATCTGGCAGATCTGTGCTACAGAAAAGCACCTTGGCAATGAAAGATTAGTTGTAATGAGAAGAAACTGGAAGGAAAGAGACCAACCAAAGGCTTTGGCAATATTCCCAATGAGAGATAATGAAGGCCTGAACTATGACTATGCTATAAAAAAAGGTGAAAGAAACATACAAGGAATCTTATAAGGGTAGAAACTACAAGATTTAGCATTTGATTGGATTTGTAGGATAAGTGCAAGTAAGGAGTGAAAGAAAACACTAAAAGCAAGATAGAGCCAAGATGGCAGAGTAAAAACAGGTATTTGCTTGAGCTTTTGCATATTTTCCAAATAACACTAAAATAATGTCTCAAAAAGAATTCAAAAGCAGCAGAACCAACAAAATGAGGGGTGAAACACTTTTTCAGCCCAAGATAACTTAAAAGGCCCAGAAAAGATTTGTCTCATTAGAGTGAGAGTGGAGTGGAGTCCAGTGCATGCTATGCCAGTACAAGCTGTACCCCAGCAAGTCAGCAGCAGCCTTGGGGTCAACTAAATTGGCAGCAATTAATGCAGTGCTCAGCCCACAGAGGAAAAGGGGGTCAGATGAAGATTACAAGGATCTCTTTGCTAACATTGGGGGCATTGTCCATTGAGATTCCAGATCACTAGTCCCAGAGCACTAGCAGAAGCAGGACCCTGCACAATTACAGGGCAAAAAAAGAGTGCTTATGGCAACTCAGAGACCAGAGCTCAGGCCAGAAGGGCAATGACCACTTAGAAAAACTGAAAATTTATAGATACGACTCCCACTCTCATATAGCTCTATAAACAGCAACACAAAAAAAACCCTAAATGTTGAGACAATGCCCTTTTCACCACAGGAGAAGAGTTCAACTTTAATATAAACTTAAAGATTAAGAAATAGATTGAAAAATAAGCAAACTAAAACAAACAAACAAAAACTTAATCATAAGAAATTTCTATGGTGACAGGGAAGATCAAATCACAAAGAAGCCAACAATGTCAAAACAGTTACATGCAAAGCATGTGAATTGGTCACAGTCCTCCCAATCTCCCCCACCTCTCCCCCCAAAAAAAGAATTCCCAGAAGACTTCAAAAAGGAGGTTCAAAATCAAAGAAAAGAAGTAGAGGGGAAAAAGCAACAGTGATGCAAGAAAATAATGAAAAAAGAAAAACTTTTAAAATAATACCTTCTCTAAATAGGTATATGATTTATGCATAAAGGATGACACTGTAAGCAAATTAGAATATGTTGATCTATTTAGAGAATTGGGAAAATCAACTAAAAAACTACTAGAAATAATTAACAACTTTAGCAAAGTTGCAGGATATAAAATAAACTCACATAAATTATCAGTATTTCTATATGTTACCAACAAAGCCCAACAAGCAAGAGATAGAGAAATCCCATTTAAAAATAATTATAGATAATATAAAATATTTGGGAGTCCATCTGTCAAAGCAAAGCCAGGAATTATATGAACACAATTATAAAACACTTTCCACACAAATAAAGTTAGATCTAAACAATTGGAAGAATATCAAGTACTCATGTGTATGCCAAACTAATATAATAAAAATGACAATTCTTCCTAAATTAATCTACTTATTCAGTACCATATCAATCATACTGCCAAGAAACTACTTTATAGAGCTGGAAAAAATAACAAAATTCATCTGGAAGAACAAAAATTCATCTGAAAGAATTTCAAAGGAATTAGTGAAAAAAAATGCAAAGAAAAGTGGTCTCATTGTACCAGACCTAACATTATATTATAAAGTATCAGTCTTCAAAACCATTTGGTACTGGCTAAGGAATAGCCAGTTGACAAGTACAATAGGTTAGGTTCCAAGATACAATAATCAATGATTATAATAATCTGGTGTTTGATAAACTCAAAATTTTGGGATAAGAACTCAGTATTTGACAAAAAATTACTGGGAAAACTGGAAATTAGTATGGCAGAAACTAGGCATTGACACCCTATCAGGTCAAAATAGGTTCATGATTAAGACATAAAAGGTGATGCTATAATCAAATTAGAAGAATAAAGGATAATCTGCTTCTCAGATATGTGGAGGAATTTATGGCCAAAGAATGGCCACATTATGAAAGGCAAAATGAATAATTTTAATTACATTAAATTTAAAAATTTTGCACAAACAAAATCTTATGTAGCCAAAATTAGAAGAGAAGCAGAAAGCTGGGGAAAACATTTTATAGTCAGTGTTTCTAATAAAGGCCTAATTTCTAAACTATATAGGAATTGACTTAAATTTTTAAAGAATACAAACCAATCTCCAATTGATAAATGGTCAAAGGATATGAACAGACAATTTTCAGATGAAGAAATTAAAGTCATTTCTAGTCATGTGAAAAATGCTCTCAATCACTGTGTAAAATTTTTTCTGGTTATACATGTACATTAATTAAAAAAACATTTCTTTATGAAAAATGTTGGGAGATAAAAATCAGAATAAAAGAGAAAAACCAGGAGGAAAAACAAACAGAAGAAAAAGAAAAAAAAAGTCAATATAGCATATTTTGATTTGCTTTGAGTTTCATAGTTCTCTCTCTAGATTCAGATAGTGTTTTCTATTTAAAGTGATTCAACTGAGAAGAACCAAGTCTTTCATAGGTGGTCATCACATAATCTTGCTAATAGTGTGTACAATGTGTTCCTTGTTCTTCTTGTTTCACTCAGCATTAGTATGTGTAAGTTTTTCCAGGCCTTTCTAAAATCAGCCTTTTCATCATTTCTTATAGAACAATAATATTTCATTACTTTCTTATATCATAACTTAGCCATTCCCCATCTGATGGGCATCCATTCATTTTTCAGTTCTTGCCACCACAAAAAGGGCTGTTACAAACATTTTTGCATGTGTGGGTCCCTTTTCCTCCTTTATGATCTCCTTAGGGTACAGACCCAATAAAGACACTGCTAGATTATAGCCTTAGGGCATAGTTCCAAATTACTCTTCAACAATGCTTGGATCATTTCACAACATGACCAACAATGTATTAGTGTTCCAGTTTTCCCACATCCCCTCCAATATTTGTCATTATCTTTTCCTATCATCTTAGCCATTCTGAGAAGTGTGTAGTGATACCTCATAGTTGTCTTAATTTGCCTTTCTCTAATCAATACTGATTTAGAAATGCTCTGGAAGGAAAAAGGACCCACATGTACAAAAATGTTTGTAACAGTTCTTTTTGTGTAGCAAGGAACTGGAAAATGAGGGAATACCCATCAGTTGGGAAATAGTTGAATAAGTTGATATATAAGAGTGATAGAATATGATTATTATATAAGAAATGATAAGTAGGCTGATTTTAGAAAGGCCCAAAAGACTTACATGAAATGATGCTGAACTAAACAAGCAGAATCAGGAATACATTGTACACAGTAACAGCAATATTATGTGATGATCAACTTTGATGACTCTTTTCAACAATGAAGTGATTCAAGACAATTCCAATAAAAATCCACATCCAGAGAAAGAACTATGGAGATTGGATATGTATCAAGGCATGGTATTTTCATCTTTTGTTGTTTGTTATTGATTGTTTTCTTGTTTTTTTTTCTTTCTCATGTTTTCTTCCCCCTTTGATTTGATTTTTCTTATGCAGTATGATAAATATGGAAACATATTTAGAAGAACTGTCCATATTTAACCTATGTTGGATTGTTTCCTGTCTTGAAGAAAGGAGGAATTTTGGAATTTTAAAAGGTTTTGGAAAGGTGAATGTTAAAAATTATTTTTATATGTATTTGGAAAAATAAAATACTATTAAAAAATAACACTTTAAAAATAGACTAGGCCAAATGGTAAAAGAAGTCCAAAAATCCAGTGGAAATGAGCTCCTAAAAAGCAAAATTGGCCATATAGAAAAATAGGTATAAAAATTCCCCAAAGGAAAAAAAAAAAAAACTCCTTAAAAAGGGGAATTAGCTAAATGGAAAAGGAGGTCTTGAAGAAACTAATTCTTTGAAAGTTAGAATTGGGCAAGTGGAAGCTAATGACTCCATGAGACAATAACAGTAAAATCAAAACAATGAAAAAATAGAAGAAAATGTGAAATGTCATTGGAAAGACTTTTGACTTGGAAAATAGATTGAGAAGAAATAATTTAAGAATTATTGGACTACCTAAAAGCCATGATAAAAAAAAAAGGACCTGAACATCATCTTTCAAGGAATTTTCAAGGAAATCTGAACCTGATATCCTAGAACAAGAGAGTAAAATAGAAATTTAAAGAACCCATTGTTCATTACCTAAAAGAGATCTTAAAATTAAAACCCCCAAGAATATTGTAGCCAAATTAAGAAGCTCTCAGGTCAAAGAGGAAATATTGCAGACAGCCAGAAGGAAACAATGCAAATATCATAGAGCCACAGTCAGGACAGTACAAATTTCTTCCTATGCTGAAGGATCAGAAGACTCAAAATATAATCTTCTGGAAGGCAAAAGAATTGGCGTACATCAAGAATCACCTACCCAGGAAAAATAAGTATTAATTCTTCAGACAAAATTGGTTATTTAATGTAATTGAGAGCTTTCTGTAATGCTGGAGAAACTGAGGCAAGATAGAGATTAGAGAATATTTAATAATTTATTTAAAAGGGAAAGATTTACCAGGACCAAATGGATCCATGGTTTGGTCCCAGGGCTGAATGAAACTATAGTCTCCAAGAATCCATTAAACAATGTGAGTTCTCAATGATCTATATACATGTGGTTCAGATTCAAGAGGGTAGACTGAGGCAGGAGTGGAGTCAGGGTGCTGAGAGAGGGAACAGGACTCTGACGGGGTGGGGCAAGCCACCAGAGCTGGGATGGTATAATGGGGGAAGAAATTGGAGATGGGGAGAGGCATCTTGATAAAATAGTATCTGATATTCCGATAGTTTGGGATGGGGAGAGGCATTCTATTATTCTAAAATATAATATCTTTTATCCTTATCAAATATTCTGATTAAGAGGGAGGGATGGTTTTACAGGATTGAGTAGAACAATTAGGGAAACTGAGTCAGGACAATAAAAGAGAACTGTGGCATAACAATTCAAGCATTCCTGATGAAAAGACAAAAGCTGAATAGAAAATTTGATTTTCAAATACAAGACTAACTAAAAAGCTAAACATGAAAGAGAAATCATAAGAGATTCAATAAAGTTAAACTGTTTACATTTCTACATGAGAAAATGATATTTATAACTCCTAGGAACTCTTATTATTAGGGTATTGAGGAGTACGCATAAGTGAAGGACATAGGTGTGAGTTGACAATGGTGAGATATCAAAAAAAAAAAAATTAAAATGTGAAGATAACAATGAATTGGGAGAGGGGGAAGGGATACATTTAAACTAATATCACATAAAAGAGGCATGAATGAGAGTTTTTTACAGTGGAGGGAGAAATGGGAACGAGGGAGTGGCAGGCAATGCTTAAAGCTTACTCTCATCAGAATTAGTTCAAAAGGAATAACACACCCACTTGGTTGAGTATAGAATTGTATCTTGCCCTATGGGGAAATAAGAGGAGAAAAAAATAAGAGTAGGAATGGGATGGGGAAAGACTAATAGAAGGAAGGGTGGGTTGAGGAAGGTAGCAGTCAGGGGAAAAACATTTTTGAGAAGGGACAAGGTGAAAGGAGATAGGGAGAAGAATAAGTTGGGGGGGGGAGTAGGATGAAGGGAAATAACAATAACTGTGAAGGTGAATGGGATAAATGCACCCATAAAAATGAAAGTGGATAGCAAAGTGGATTACATGATTTATACATATGGATGATACTGTAAGCAAATTAGAGGCATACAGAATATTTTATCTGTCATATTTATGGATAAGGAAAGAATTTGTAACCTAAAAAGTGTTGGAGAGCATTACAAAATATAAAATGGATAATTTTGATTAATTTAAATTTAAAAAAGTTTTATACAAACAAAACTAATGCAGCAAAGATGAGAAGGACAGTAGAAAACTGGGGAGTGGGTAAATCTATAACCAATTTATCTGAAAAAGATCTTATTTTTCAATATATAGAGAACTAATTTGTAAGAATACAAGTCATTCTTTACATGATAAATGGTCAAAAGATATAAATAGTAAATTTTCAGTAAAAAATCAAAGGTATCTAAGGTTACATGAAAAATACTTTAAATCATTATAGATTAGATAAAGGCAAATTAAAACAACTCTGAGATACCATCTCACACCTATCAGATTGGCTAATATGATAGAAAAGAGAAATGACAAATGTTGGGAGGGATGTAGGAAAATTAGTTATATATGATTGTGATAAAATACTATTCTGCTACTAAGAAAAGACAAACAGGATGATTTCAGAAAAAAACTAGAAAGACATGAGATTTGATGCAAAGTGAAATGAGCAGAAGTAGGAGAACATTATACATAATAGAGTTAATATTATATAATAACTGTGAATTAGTTATATATTCTCAGTAATACAAAGATCCAAGACAATTCTGAAGGACTTATGCCCATGTTATTTTCATTTTTTTTTTTTTACCTTTCTCATGGTTTTCCTTATATTTTTCTTTTTCACAACATGATTAGTATGGAAATGTTTAAAACATTGTACATGTATAACCTATATCATATTGCTTGCTGTTGTGGGAGGTGGGGTGGGACAGGGAAGAAGAGAGAAAAATTTGGAACTTAAAATTTTACAAAAATGCATGTTGAAAACTATCTTTACATGTAATTGGAAAAATAAAATACTATTAATTGAAAAAAATGCCTTTACATTTCCAAAAAAAAAAAAAAAAAAAGGGAGGGGAATTTATTTATAGTTTGTTCAACTTATTTTTTCTAAGATTGCTATAATGGGCTGAGGCTTGAGTTGATGCACTGAGGTCCCAAGCACATGAGGCTAAATAGTAATTGGACCATACTCTATTAATATATGAGCTTGGAGAAAGAATGGCCCCCACCCACTCTTTGTGCAAGTCCTGATGTGTTGTATAGGAAATGACAATTTTGGTGGGTGGAGGCAGGGGAGTGGAAAAGGAAGGGGAAGGAGAGACTGCTTGCATTTGCCACTGCAACGGCTTTTCAGCTCAGATTCCCCCCGTTAGCTGGCTTCCTGTCACAGCTGCCCATATTGCTATCGCAATCCTCATTCATCTCTTCACTTCAATAAAGATTGAAGATTTTTCCCTTAACCTGAATTCCTGACTCCAGCTGATTTTAAATACACAGTCATTACAGGTTGCATTATTTAAGTACTCAATTTCTTGTTCTAATAATCTGGTATTTTCTATTTTTATACATATTTATCCATTTCATTTAGATTATCCATTTTATTGGCAAAGTCATTCCTATAATTTCTTTTTTGGTTGTTAATTCACCTTTTTCATTTTTGATACTTTAGTTTTCTTGGTTCTTTCTTTTACATCAAGTTAGCTAATGGTTTTAGTTTATCTATTTTTAATTTGAGATTGAAAGCCCATTTACATAATACCTCACTGAAAGAGATAATTACTAAATCCTTCATGCCTGCAATAGAGCCATTTTGATTATATTTAGTTAAAAAGTTTTGGTACAAACAAAGCCAATGCAGATAAGATTAGAAGGGAAGCAGTAAATTTGGAGGGGGGGGGAAATTTATATCAAGGGTTCCGATAAAATACCTCATTTCTAAAATATATAGACAATTGACCCAAATTTATAAGAATTCAAGCCATTCTCCAATTGATATAAATGGTCAAAGTTTATGAACAATTTTCAGATGAAGAAATTAAAACTATTTCTAGTCATAAAATGCTGCTCTAAATCACTATTTATCAGAGAAATGCAAATTAAGACAACTTTGAGGTACCACTACACACCTGTCAGATTGGCTAAAATGACAAGAAAAGATAATGATGAATGTTGGAGGGGAATGTGGGAAAACTGAGACACTGATACATTGTTGGTGGAATTGTGAACTGATCCAACCAATCTGGAGAGAGATTTGAAACTATAGCCAAAGGGCTATCAAATTGTGCATACCCTTTGATCCAGCAGAGTTTCTACTGGGATTATATCCCAAAGAGATCTTTTTTTTATTTATTTATTTAATAATAACTTTATATTGACAGAATCCATGCCAGGGTAATTTTTTTACAACATTATCCCTTGCACTCATTTCTGTTCCAATTTTTCCCCTCCCTCCTTCCACCCCCTCCCCTGGATGGCAAGCAGTCCTATATATGTTAGATATGTTGCAGTATATCTTAGATACAATATATGTTTGCAGAACTGAACAGTTCTCTTGCTGCACAGGGAGAATTGGATTCAGAAGGTAAAAATAACCCGGGAAAAAAAACAAAAATGCAAATAGTTCACATTCGTTTCCCAGGGTTCTTTCTTTGGGTGTAGCTGCTTCTGTCCATCATTTATCAATTGAAACTCAGTTAGGTCTCTTTGTCAAAGAAATCCACTTCCATCAGAATACATCCTCATACAATATCGTTGTCGAAGTGTATAATGATCTCCTGGTTCTGCTCATTTCACTTAGCATCAGTTCATGTAAGTCTCTCCAAGCCTCTCTGTATTCATCCTGCTGGTCATTTCTTACAGAACAATAATATTCCACAATATTCGTATGCCACAATTTATTCAGTTGTTCTCCAACTGATGGGCAGCCATTCAATTTCCAGTTTCTAGCCACTACAAACAGGGCTGCCACAAACATTTTGGCACATACAGGTCCCTTTCCCTTCTTTAGTATCTCTTTGGGATCCAGTAGTAGCACTGCTGGATCAAAGGGTATGCACAGTTTGATAACTTTTTCCCAAAGAGATCTTAAAGGAGAGAATGGACCCACATGTGCAAAAATGTTAGTGGCAAGAAACTGGAAACTGAGTGGATGCCCATCAATTGGAGAATGCTACATAACTTATGGTATATGAATTTTATGTAATATTATTGTTGTGTAAGAAATGATCAGCAGGATGATTTAAGAGAGACCTGAAGAGATTTACATGAACCGATGCTAAGTGAAATGAGCAGAACTATGAGATCACTGTACATGGCAACAACAAGATTATGTGATGATCAACTTTGATAGCTATGGCTCTCTTCAACAATGAGATGATTCAGACCTGTTCCAATGATATGGTGTTGAAGAGAGCCATCTATACCCACAGAGAGGAGTGTGGGAACTGAGTGTGGATTACAACATAGCATTCTCACTCTTTCTGTTGTTATTTGCTTGCATTTTGTTTTCTTTCTTATTTTTTTCCTTTTAAACTGATTTTTCTTGTATAGCATGATAATTGTGGAAACATGTATGGAAGAATTGCACATATTTAACATAGATTACTTACTGTCTAGAGGAGAGGGTGGGGGGAAGGGAGGGAAAAATTTGGAACACAAGACTTTGTAAGGATGAATATTGAAAATTACCCATGTATGTATTTTGGAAATAAAAAGCTTTAATTAAGAAAAGAGAGAATGAAGACATATAATTTCAAATTTTTTTCAGGTTTCTGAAAAAAGAGTAAGACTTGAAGAAGAAACTAACTTGTAGAGGAGTTGGCATCTGCATTATGTCACATGTCCTTAGTTTACTTCACTAAAGACTGGATAATTTCCCTGTGGTGAGATCTTGAATATTCTTTTTATTGTCTGGTACATTTCCCTTTCCATACCTTCTGAGATTTCTCTTTCCTCTCAGTTTGGATGAACTTATTCCTTTGTGTTTCATTACATGTGTTCTTTGCATAATTGGCATTGTTGGAAAGGAGTTGACTTTGGATATATAGCTTAGGGCCCTCTTCCATTAAGAGATAGCAAAGTTCAGCTTGAACCTAGAAATTCTCTCCTCTGTACTAACAATATTTAGGAAGAGGAGGAAGATAGATATAACTCTACCTTAGTAACTTCTCTCTAGGGAGAACAAAGTTACCAACCTCTGGCCCCAACTTCTACTCCTTTTCCTGGCAAAAATCAGTCTCCCTTGGATAAAAGTATGTGAAGTAGAAATATCTATTCATCCCTCTCTGCAAATTCAAGACAGACCCAATATAATCTACATGACCAATACACACCACCTCTTGCATTTTTTTTTTTTTTAAAGGTCCCAGTTTACTAATTTTGTATCTTTGGTTGTTGTTGTTTTTGTTTTGATTTAAACTTTATTAACCTCTGATTTGCTAGGTTTCTATTTTGGCATTTAATCAGCAATATTTAATTTCTTAGTTTCTTAGTTTTTTAAATTGCTGCCCATTTAATTTTTTTGTTTTCAAATGAGGGGACCCTGGAATATTTTATCTGTTAGACCTATGTAATAAAGAAAGAATTGACAATCAAACATGAAATAGCATTACAAGACATAAAATGTATAATTTGTTTATATCAAATTTAAAAGGTTTTGCACTATTCAAAACCAATGCAGTCAAGCTTAAGAGGTTGCAGAAAACTGGGAAGTGGGGAAATTTATAACCAGCTTATTTGATAAAGATCTTATCTTTCAAGAATGTAGAGAACTAAGTCAAATTTATAAGAATACAAGTCATTCTTCACTTGATAAATGGTCAAAAAATATAAATAGTAAATTTTCAGCAAAAGAAATCAAAGCTGTCTAAAGTTCCTTGAAAATACTCTAAATCATTATAGATACAGATAAATGCAAATTAAAACAACTCTGAGATACCATCTCACACCTATCAGATTGGTTAATGTGGCAGAAAAGAGAAATGACAAATGTTGAAAGGGATGTGGGAAAAATGGGACATTAATATACTGTTGGTAGAGAAGTGAACTATGCAACCATTCTGGAAAGCAATTTGCAACTGTGCCCCAACAGCTGTAAAATTGTGCTTACCCTTTGATCCAGCAATATTACTAATAGGTCCATATCCAAAAGAAATTTTTTTAAAAAGAAAAAAACCTATTTGTACAAAAATATTTATAGTAGCTTTTTTTGTGATAGTAAATTAGAATTTGAAGGGATGTTCATCAATTGAGGAATGGCTGAACAAGTCGTGTCATGTGATTATTATGAAATACTATGCTATTAAGAAATAACCAGGATGATTTCAGAAAAACCTGGAAAAATTTTCATGAGCTAATGCAAAGTGAAGTGAGCAGAACCAGAAGAACTTTGTACATAATAACAGCAATATTGTAAATGATCAACTATGAAAGATTTCGCTATTCTCAGCAATACAAAGACTTAAAACAATTCTGAAAGACTTATGATGAAAAATATTCACCTCCAGAGAAAGAATTGATGGAATCTAAATGAATGTTGAAACACACTATTTTTCACTATTTTAATTTTTTTTGTGTGTTTTTTTCTTGGTCTTTTTTTTTTTTTTTCCCAACATGACTAATGTAGAAATACGTTTTGTATGATTGCACATGTATAGCATATGAAATTGCTTGCTTTCTCAATGAAAGAGGAGATGAGATAGAATTTCAAACTCAATTTTTAAGAAAAATAATGTTTAAAAGTGTTTTTACATGTAATTGTAGAAAATAAAATATTATTCAAAAATTATCTGATTTTTCATTCTCTTATTGATGAAAATGCCATCAAGATATCCAAAAGATGAGAATGACTCTAAAACATCTAAAAGCAAAGAGAAAAATGTAACTTGGCCCAAACCTAAAGAAGAAAAACGTGTTTGTTTTTAGTTTAAAATTTTTTTTAATAAATGAGAGTGCTTGAGGAAAAATTGCTAGCAATAGTAGTAAAACAAGAGAAAAATGCATACATATTGGCCAAAAAAAAAAAATTAAGATATATAAACAATTTACAGATATTTTAGGTTGGGTCATTTTTCACTTGTGTCCCACTTTTTTGACCCTATTTGAGATTTATTTAGCAAAGACATTTGAGTGGTTTGCCATGTCCTTCCCCAACTCATTTTACAGATGAGAAAACAGAGACAAACAGAAGTGAATTGACCAGGATCACACAGGTAATAAGTGTCTTAAGGCCAGTTGAACTCAAAAAGAAGAGGCTTCCAGACTCCAGGAATTTTATGTACTATACTAACTACCTTCCCTTAATAGATATGTATTTACATATATATATATATACACACAAAAAACATTCCCCAATAGATAAGTGGTCAAAGGATTTGAATTAATGCATTTCAAAATATCTGCAAACTATTAACAACTATATGAAAGGAAACTCTAAATCATATGTTAAATGCAAATAAAACAACCCTGAGGTTTTGCCTCATACCCTGAAAATTGGCAAAAATGACAAAATAAAGGAATATTGTTAGGAAGGTCATGGGAAGGTAGGCACACTAAGGTGTTATTGATAGACATTTCAATAGGCACAATCATTTTGCAAATCAATTTGAAATTATGCAAATAAAGTAACTAAAATTTCCATACCCTCTTACCCAGAGATAGGCTTAATACCAAAGTGGCCATTGTTAAGAAGATAGTCCTCATGTATAGCAAAGTATTTATAACAGCACTTTTTGTGATAGCAAAGAATTAAAAATGGAATATATTCCTACTGACTAGGAAATATCTAAACAAATTATAGTGCATGAATATAATGGAACATTATTATGCTGTAACAAATGATGAAAATAATGAATTACAGAGAAGCGTGGAAAAATGTTATATGAATTGATAGAGAGTAAAGTAAGCAGAACCAAGAAAACAATCTACACAATATCTACAGCAATGTAAATGAAAAGAACAACTACAGAAACTTAAAAGTTAACATTGTAAAATTATAAAAAACAAGCATGATTTGAAAGAAAATATATGAGAAAACTCCTCTCACCCTCACAAGTGTATACTGCTCATATTTTTAGATTTTTTCAAAATATTGGTCATTTATATTGATTTTTATCCTCTCTATTTTTCTTCTTCTTTTTTTACTTCAGAAAAGAGTATTTGTTACATGGAATGAATCTTGGAGAAAGGGAGAGGAATACTAAGGAAAATTACAATAATGTTTAATGATATAAAAATAAACAAAATATTTAAGAAAAAAGACCCAAAATATAGAAATACAAATAAATAATATAATTATATGGATATTATTATATAAATATATAAATGAAACAATTGTATTAATAAATATGAAATATAAAAACAAAAAACAAAATATATAAATAAAAACTTATTTTAAAGAAAAAGTTCATTGATAACTTTTAAAAAGACAGCTTCAGATTAGTGATAACACCAGAAGTCAGGAGATAAGTAAAATGCTAACTCATGGTTAATCATTACATTGCTAAGATTTTAAAAATCTTTTAAAGTCAATTTTCTTTCTATTCTGTTCTAATCACCCATCATAAATTAAAAGAGCAAGAAAGAAATTACTTGTTAGATCTACAGATAGGAAAAGAGATCATAACCAAACAAAAAGATCACCGAAGGTAAAATGGATTCATTATATTAAAGTTTTTACACAAGCAAGACCAATACAACTCAAATTAGAAGAGAAGTAGGTAAATGGGGGAAAAATTTCTGCATCAAGTTTTTCTGTCTCATTTCTAAGATACATAGGGAACTGATTCAAATTCATAAGAAAAAGAATTACTCCTCAATTGATAAATGATCACAGGATACAAAAAGGCTGTTTTCAGAGGAAAAAATCAAAGTTATCAATTTTGCTGTTTAATCATTTTTCAATTATGTCCAGTCTTTATGACCTCTTTGGGAGTTTTCTTGGCAAAGATACTGAAATGGTTTGCCATTTCCTCTTCCAACTCATTTTACATCTGAGATGTAATTTGCCCAGGATCCATAACTGTCCAGGCCAGACATTTCTTTTCTACCCAACAGCATGATTTAAACTTTTCCAACATGCACCTAGTCAGATACTTTTTCTCCCCTCTTCCTTTTGTCTGTTGTCTTTCCTCTTAGATCATAAACTCTTTTAGGTAAGGACTGTTTTGTATTGGTGATCCCCATGCCCAGGACATAAGAAGCACTTCCTAAATGTTTATTAACCGGCTGATGACTTTTTTTTAGTTATCTTTCTCATATGTTTAAGATAGAACCTGTAAACATAACTGTTTGAGGACAGATGTGAACTCAGGGATAATTTGTCCTGTCTACAGGCTCTGCACTCTATCCACTGTGCAACTTAGATCCCAACTTACCAAGAGCAGTATGAAAAACTCTCTAAATCGAAATAAATGAAAAAATGCTGATATTTCACCTATATACCTAACCACATCTACCTTATTCCTATCAGATTGGTAAAATTGACAAAAAAGGGAAAATGATAAAGGTTGGAGGGGATGTGGGAAAACAGGTATATTAATGCATTTTTGGTAGAGCTGAGAACAAAATGTTATGCTAAAAAAAACATTGTTCTAGTTTTGCTCATTTATGTATCAATTCATACCCATCTTTCTAAGTTTCTTTGAATCCATCTCTTTCATAATTTCTTAACATAATGGTATTTATTCCATTACACACACACACACACACACACACACACACACACACACGAAACACAATTTGTTTAGCCATTTCCCATTTCATGGAAACTCTTTTATTTTCCAGTTCTTGATTACATCAGAAAGTGCTGCCATAAATATTTCCTTTATGTTTGGGTTCTTTCCCTTTAACTTTGATTTCTTTGGGGTATAGTCTTAGTAGCAGTATTGCTGGGTCAAAGAATATGTCAAATTACTTTCCAAAATGGCTAGACTAATTACAGCTCCATCAGTACTTTGCCTCTCTCCCAATGTCTCTTCAAGGAATTTTCCTTTTCCTTTTTTTCTTCAGCATGCCCCCAGGAACCTGTGAGGAACCTCATTATCCTACAACAATCAGTTTTGCCAATCACACCTCATCAGGATTTTCTCCCTTTCTGATTGGAGGATAGAAGGAGGAGCAGTTCTCAAAATGTCCAGGCCAGACATTTCTTTTCTACCCAATAGCATGATTTTAAACTTTTCCAACATGCCCCTAGTCAGATACTTTCTCTCCCCTCTTCCTTTTGTCTGTTGTCTTTCCTCTTAGATCATAAATTCTTTTAGGATAAGGACTGTTTTGTATTGGTGATCCCCATGCCCAGGACATAAGAAGCACTTCCTAAATGTTTATTAACCAGCTGATGACTTTTTTTTAGTTATCTTTCTCATATGTATAAGATAGAACCTTAGTTAAACCTAGCCACCATCATAATAGAACTTCTGTGCATGTGTTCAATAGTGTGTGACTTCAAGAATCTGTCTGGGTGTTTTTTCAAACAGTGCGGGTTGTATTCCTTGCACATGTTAGAGGAGTCGGGATTTGATGGTCCACTTTTTTTGTCAGGGAGCTTCCATCACTGCAGTAAGCAGACTGTCCTCAGAAGCACAACCACTACTACTCTCCAGGATGGTATTCAAAGATGTAGCAGCCAGGTAAAGTTGTATACGCTTCCCAAAGGCTACTGCAACTGTGAAGGGCCACCTAGTGGTTCTCTCCAATAGCTCCATCACTTCATTACTACAATTTAATGGCATTTTATTTTTAGTGACCAATTGGAGAAAAAAGAGGGAAGAATCAGATGGGAAAAGACAGAAGGGAGTTTGGAAAAGGTGAAGTAGGAGGAGAGTGAATGACCTAACAAGATTAGGATGAGAAGAAGCTTTGATGTATGGACAGAGATGACAAGGAATAGTTAGACAAAGTGATAGCTTTTAGAGAATAGGGTTACATAATTACACTTAGTAAGAAAAGGAAGCAACTCCTTTACAAAGTAATGAAAAATGGGTGAATAAATTATGAGTTATTCCTGTCTTACTGTGTGAATCTTGGCAAGTTACTTAACCTCTATCGCCTCAGGTTCCTCATCTGTAAATGGATATAATAATAAAAAGCACCTATCTCATGTGGTTGTTGTGATGGTCAAATAATACGCCACAATAATCTCTTCCCACTATAAGAGGGATTCCTTAGTCAACTTGTTGATTATTTGTTGTCAGCCTGTGGCAGGTATCTGAGAGGCACCTGTCTCATCCCTATTTCTGAATTTCTGCTCCTGTAGTTGGGTCTGTTTTTGCTGTTTGCCTTATTTGTCTCAAGAGGATATTTATTGTTCCTTCTTTTATTCTGGTTTTGCCTATCTTGAAATATATAAATATTTTCCCCTATTAAATATATCAGGGCTTAGCACTTTTGTTTGCTATAGAGTGGGAATAACTGATAAACCCACTCAGTCACATATACACCCTTTATGTTAATATTGGAAGTTGCATTTTATCTGAATTGTGTCATTTTTTATTGTTGTTTGACAATTCTCTCAGTGTCAATTCCTCCAAGTCTTGTGAGTTTCTTCAAATTTGTTATATTCGTTATTCCTTATGTTATGACAATATTCTCTTACATTCAAGTCCACAGATTGTGTCCCCATTTCCTTGTCAATGAGAACACATTTTCAATTTTTTGCTTCTGAGAAGTGCTGCTACAAATATTTTGGCATTTCTGAGCCATATTTTTTCCTTGGCATATGTAACTTCATACTAGCATTGCTGGGGCAAAGTGTCTGGACAACTTAGTAATTTTTCTTACAAATTTCCAAATTGTTTTCCAGATAAATCCAGATAAATAAACACATTTCTGGATACATCCCAGGATCTATATCGCTAAATGTTTCTGTCTTTTATCATCATTTAAAATTTCTTAGTTGGGGCAGCTACATGGCTCAGAGTATAGATCACCAGCCCTGGTCTCAGGAGGAACCTGAATTCAAATGTGACTTCAGACACTTAACCCTTACTAGTTGTGTGCTGCTGTGTGTACACTAGCAAGTTTGCTGTCTTCAAAAGTAAAAATATATGTACTTAATTTAAAAAATTAAATTAAAATTTGATGGCTATAAGTTGAAATCTCATATTTTATTTTATAATTATTTTACTATTATTTAGAGCACATTTCCCATATAGTGAATGATAATTTACAAATGATAATAGTTTTTAGAAATTGTTCATATCCTTGGTGCACCTATTGAGCAGTGATTTTTAGGTTTATGAATTTGTGTCAATTCTCTCTATATTTTGTATGGAAGATTTTTCTCATCAATACTCGTCATTTGTTTTGTAATTTTGTTATGGTTAGAATTAAAAATCACTTATTAAGCACTTATTCTGTACTAGGCAAGCTTTTGATGATGTTCCTACAAACTCTTAAATTTTCAAAAATTTTGCCCCTTGTAATTGATTACCTCTATCTTTTGTTTGCCTAGATTTTAGCCAAGCATTTTACAAACTCAGTCTGCATTAACGTGCCACGGATTCTATTCTATTGAACACTTGTAATACTGTAAGAACTAACTGCCTCTTCCCAGCGATTAGAGCTAGCCAAAAGTAGCCCAGTGCAAGAGGGCAGAGATTGTCATATAGCGACAGGCATTTAACTTAAACAAACCCACTACTGTGTCGCGGAGAGGAGCCCGCAGCGGGAGTCAGAAAACCTGGATTCCACTACTTACTAGCTGTGTGACGTTTCCCAGCCCCCAAACCTATCTGCACCTCGGCTGTTCGCTGTGCGGAATGAACGGCGGACCTGCCATGTAGTAGATCTCTGCCGGCTCCATTCCGGATTTACTGTAGTCGCCTCTCCAGGAGGGCTGATCAACGGAGTCTGGCTCCGCGATCCGGGGCCTGCCGTCAGGAGGCGCTGCGGGGCAGCAGCAGACCCGCCCGGCGCGCATCCTTCCTCAGCCCAGTCCCTAGTGGTCTCTCCTCTGCGGCGGGCCCCCCGGAGCCGGGGCGGAGGCTGAGCGTAGGGAAGATCCTAGCTTCAGGGCTCGAACTTCGGTAGGAAACGGATGGAGGACGGATGCAGCCCATGGAGCCGAGGGCAGCATCTCTCCTCCGTTGTACAGAGTAGGAGACCGAGGTCCGCGCTCAAGATCCAACCTACGCTCAGGGAGTCCAATCTGAACTCATTATCTGAGTCCTCCCTCCTCCAAATTTTGTTCCTGTGGAGGGGACTATCGATCTCCCAGCCGGGACTGGGACACTTAACGTCACCCGTTCCTCCCCACCTCCCCTTTCCAATCAGTTGCCGAGCTTGTTGATTTTACCATCTGAGCATCTCTTCAAACACCTCCTCAGCTCTGACCCTCCACCACCCTAAAGAGGGCCCTCATCAACTCAAACCTTGACTATTACAAGAGCTTGTGGGTT
Source organism: Antechinus flavipes (assembly GCF_016432865.1). Classification (NCBI taxonomy): domain Eukaryota; kingdom Metazoa; phylum Chordata; class Mammalia; order Dasyuromorphia; family Dasyuridae; genus Antechinus; species Antechinus flavipes. Next base: position 658,553,440 of record NC_067398.1, on the reverse strand, counting down.
GGTCTCTCGGACTTAAACCCCTCCCCACTCCACTCTCTTCTCCATTCAGAAATCAGACTAATTTTGCAAAATTGTAGATCTGACCATGTCATCACCCCCACTCTCAACCAAAACGCTGCTTTCAGAATTAGAGACACTATTCATTGGTTACTATTTAAAGCTCCTCCCCCTTCTATCTTTCTAGTCTTCTTACTCCTTCCAGCCTCCCCCTCATACATATGCGGTAACCCAATGTCACTGACTTTGTTGTTGTTCCTCTCATAAGACTCTCCTTCTCTCAATTTTGTTTCATTTGCTGTCCCTTGGAGCTGGAACCGTCTCCGTGCTCTCTAGTCCTGACTTTCCTGGCTTCTTTCAAGTCTCTGCTACGTCTCTACCTCTTGTATGAGGTCTTTCCTTAAAGCTAGTGCCTTTCCTCTTTTAATTATCTCAGATTTATTCCATCTACATCTTGTTTGGTCATAGTTGTTTGCACACGGTCTTTCCCATCAGACTATGAGTTCCTTGAAGGCAGAAATGGGCTTTGTATCTCCAGTATTTAGCACTGTGCTTGTAGCACTTATTAAATACTATTGATTTGATCAGAGTTCTGAAGCCTTTTCCAGTCTCCTTTCCAAGCTATACACCATTTTTCTGCCAAAATAATCTTCCTAAAGCATGTGTTTGATGCTATCTTTGCTTTACTTATAAATTTTTAGTGGCTCTTTATTGCCTTTAGGATGAAATACAAACTCCTCAGTTTGACATTTAAAGTCCTTCACAGAATTTGTGTAACATTAATCTCCTCCATGCATTCTAAGTTTCAACAAAACTGTCTGTTTGATATTCCCCAGGCTCAGCTGTCCATCTATCTCCTATGTCACTTGTGTTGACTGTTCCCACTTCTTTCTCTCAGAATTTTTAACATTGTTAAAAAACCAGCTTTAGGTAGCCTCATCCTGTGGAAAGCTCTTCTGACTCCCTTTCTAGTATTCTCTCTGTTTTCATAGTAAATTTATTTGTCAATTTAATCTTTCAGTATCTTTCAGTAGAATGTAAACACCTTGAGGGCAGGAATTTTTTTTTCTTTTATCTTTGTAGTAATCAGTACAGTGCCATATACATCATTGTTGAATGGAAATGACAAAACTTGATTTCCATTTCAACACCATTGCACTACATTCTAGCGGAGGATTTTGTGAGAATTGGGTTGATCATGTAGCTTAGGTATGTTCACATAGATCTGTTTGGATGTGGGTCAAAGAGAAACATGAGGAAGTATCTCTAGAACACCCTCTAGAAAGCATCCCCTGTTTCTAAGAGAGATTCTTTCCAGGAGGAGAGCAAGAAGTTGGGGCCAAAAGCTTTCCTCAGAGCTAGGGTACCAGGCTAGGATTATATCTGTCCACTTCCTTAAATATTATTAGTCTAAGGGAAGTTGTTTTTAGGGTTGTGTGGGTCAGAAACCATTAATAAAACAGCTGGATAGATCTCTAGAAGCAAAGCAAAGTTTATTTACGTTCTCGCAAGAATCGGGCGTCCCACCACCAAGCAGACAGTCGAAGGGAGGAAGCACCGTAGGGGGTAGGGTCGGCGCTTTTATCCCTAACACAAATTCCCCCTCCCACCACTGACCCTCATCCTTATTGGGTAAGGATCTTACATTCTAAACGCAGGAACTACCCAAGAAATTGAACTTGGCCAACAAGTACATAGTTGCCCATATTTGGCTGAAATAGGGAGGATAACAAGAAGGGGACTTAAGTATGCCCTTGACCTTAAAGTCCTTCAGGCCTACTCAAACTTTGAAATAGATGAAGCCTTACTCGATTTTCACAACTGTCTTGAAACATCTCATTTTATCTTGTTCAGTCCCCCCTCTTATTTATACACTGAGATCTCTTCAAATTCTTTTTTTTTAATTTTTATTTAATAATTACTTTATATTGACACTCGTTTCTGTTCCGATTTTTTTTTTCCCCTCCCTCCCTCCACCCCCTCCCCTAGATGGCAAGCAGTCCTTTATATGTTGGATATGTTGCAGTATATCCTAGATACAATATATGTTTGCAGAACTGAACAGTTCTCTTGTTGCATAGGGAGAATTGGATTCAGAAGGTATAAATAACCCGGGAAGAAAAACAAAAATGCAGATAGTTCACATTCGTTTCCCAGTGTTCTTTCTTTGGGTGTAGCTGCTTTTGTCCATCGTTTATCAATTGAAACTCAGGTTTCTTTGTCAAAGAAATCCACTTCCATCAAAATATGTCCTCATACAATATCGTTGTCGAAGTGTATAATGATCTCCTGGTTCTGCTCATTTCACTTAGCATCAGTTCATGTAAGTCTCGCCAGTCCTCTCTGTATTCATCCTGCTGGTCATTTCTTACAGAACAATAATATTCCATAACATTCATATACCACAATTTACCCAGCCATTCTCCAATTGATGGGCATCCATTCATTTTTCAGTTTCTAGCCACTACAAACAGGGCTGCCACAAACATTTTGGCACATACAGGTCCCTTTCCCTTCTTTAGTATTTCTTTGGGATATAAGCCCAATAGAAACACTGCTGGATCAAAGGGTATGCACAATTTGATAATTTTTTGGGCATAATTCCAGATTGCTCTCCAGAATGGTTGGATTCGTTCACAACTCCACCAACAATGCAATAGTGTCCCAGTTTTCCCGCATCCCCTCCAACATTCATCATTATTTTTTCCTGTCATCTTAGCCAATCTGACAGGTGTGTAGTGGTATCTCAGAGTTGTCTTAATTTGCATTTCTCTGATCAATAATGATTTGGAACACTCTTTCATATGGGTGGTAATAGTTTCAATTTCATCCTCTGAAAATTGTCTGTTCATATCCTTTGACCATTTATCAATTGGAGAATGGCTTGATTTCTTATAAATTTGAGTCAGTTCTCTATATATTTTGGAAATGAGGCCTTTATCAGAACCTTTAACTGTGAAGATGTTTTCCCAGTTTGTTGCTTCCCTTCTAATCTTGTTTGCACTAGTTTTATTTGTACAAAGGCTTTTTAATTTGATGTAATCAAAATTTTCTATTTTGTGATCAGTAATGGTCTCTAGTTCATCTTTGGTCACAAATTTCTTTCTCCTCCACAAGTCTGAGAGATAAACTATTCTATGTTCCTCTAATTTATTTATAATCTCGTTCTTTATGCCTAGGTCATGGACCCATTTTGATCTTATCTTGGTATATAGTGTTAAGTGTGGGTCCATGCCTAATTTCTGCCATACTAATTTCCAATTATCCCAGCAGTTTTTATCAAATAATGAATTCTTTTTCCAGAGGTTAGGGGCTTTGGGTTTGTCAAACACTAGATTGCTATAGTTGACTATTCTGTCTTGTGAACCTAACCTTTTCCACTGATCCACTAATCTATTTCTTAGCCAATACCAAATGGTTTTGGTGACTGCTGCTTTATAATATAATTTTAGATCAGGTACAGCTAGGCCACCTTCATTTGATTTTTTTTTCATTAATTCCCTTGAGATTCTCGACTTTTTATTGTTCCATATGAATTTTGTTGTTATTTTTTTTAGATCATTAAAATATTTTCTTGGAAGTCTGATTGGTATAGCACTAAATAAATAGATTAGTTTAGGGAGTATTGTCATCTTTATTATGTTTGCTTGGCCGATCCAAGAGCACTTAATATTTTTCCAATTATTTAAGTCTGACTTTATTTGTGTGGAGACTTTTTTATACTTTTGCTCATATAATTCCTTACTTTCCTTTGGTAGATAGATTCATCTCTTCAAATTCTTGTAGCATAACTTCACATTCTCTATCGAATTTCTCATCCCCTTCTGGTTCCTGCCTGCCCCCTTGGACCACTGGTTCCCACCCTTGTCCTTTTAACACCATCAATCTAACAGACCCTTCAACATTCTCTTCCAACCTAATCATTCTAGATAATGAGGTTTGGACTATTCTGGTTATTAATCGGATCAAACAAGGTATGCAAATAGGGAGCAATATAACACTGCTGAGTGCTATGAGGCCAAACCAAAGGAGCTGTTTCCACCAGCTTCCCCCAAACCAGGACCACCAAGAAGTATTGAACGGTGAAGTCCAGGTCTGTATGGGAACATGAGCAAGTTTCCTAATGTTCTTAGTGATTTCTTTTACTATATTTCCATTGTCATCAATCTTTATACAACATGTTGATAAGTTCAGTTTCGCACAGACTCCCCCTTCCTCAGCTAACAAATAATCCAGCACCAGTCTATGTTGTAAAACAGCTTCTCTGGTTTGAGTAGCTTGGTCAGCCAAAAGATCTAGTGCCTCAGCCGTCTGATTAGTAATAATCTCTACAACTGCTTGAAGCCTAATTATCCTGTTCAACATATATATTGGGGTTCTATATCCCCAACTTCCATCTTGAGCCCAAGTGGCTGGCTCATACTCTATTCTTTCTGGAGGCCAGGAATCACCCCAACCATTTGCATCTCCAGTCTGGAGGTATACCTCTCCAGTGGAGGTGTCTAAACCCCATTTCTCTCTTCCCAAATCACCGTTTGCCTATTCAGGAAGAAAGAAAAGTTTTGGCCTTATTAGTCCAAGTAGGAGAGTATAAGCAGTTAAGCCACAGATCTAATAATGACCCATTAGAATAGGTTGTTCCCTCAAAAATATGTCTGAACTATTCCTTGTAAAAGGGCAATATTGCTGGTCCCTCATCCCTAGGGGATCTTCCCCTACAAAGGTGACATACTGACATTTCCATAAACCCTGATCCTTCCTCCTACAACTGGCAACTGGCCATTGACCTATTGGGTTAGAGGTATGCCAAAATGTGGGAAACAATCCCATGTTTCCCAGGTATCCCTGCGGTGACATGGTACCAACCCATTGATGTCAGACAAGTAAAAATTTAAGTTTTCCAAATCTTTGCAGCCTCCCTCGTGTCTCCTAGAGACAGAGCAGACAAAGGAAGTCCTTTGTCAATCCGCAGCAATTCCTGAGGAATTGTGCCAGAGCTCCCAAGAGCTCCAAATGATGACTGCAATGTACATTTGACAACTGCAGTGTCCACTACAAGATAAGGAAAGAAAAAGTCCTTGTTTTCCCAGCTCCTTGTTTAACAAATCCTATCTTCTATCAATGGCCACTGATATTTCTCTTCTAAGTTCCAGAAATCAGCCCCATTATGAATTGAATTTGGGATCAGTTACTAAGGATCCAGGCGGGGCTTAAAAGGTATAGGTTCCCATGGCCATTAGCTCAATCGTTGGGATCCACCAATTGATCCAACAATTTGATAAATTAAAAGTTCTCCCTATATTCTGCATGAGCAGGAGGAGCTGGTTCTCATCTCTGGAAGATAAAGGTCTGGTTTCTATGCTATCATGAGGAAATAGGCAGACCCAAAGCTCAGGAAAAGCCCCATGAGAATTTCCCAAAGTAATTAATGTAAGAAAAGTCATACAATTACAGCGCACTGGATTCAGAATGTGTCCCATTCAGTGGAAGTCCCCTCCTCAAATGTAATTTGAGGTCTCCCCATCTTCAACTGTCCACTCAGATAAAGGTGACGCCACAGGTCCTTTTGTTCTGGTGTGGTGTGTCCAGCCTCGCTCCTGGGTGCGAATTGCAGTGTCCGAGAGATCACTATTATCTGGTAGGGTCCATCAGGGCCTGTCCCAGCAGAGTCAGCTTCTCATCCTTCCAGGAATGGATTAACACCCAATCTCCAGCTGAATTCTATGAAGAGGGAACCCTAGGAGTCTGAGCTATTAACCCTTCTGTTGAAATTCTTGTAAATGTCTTAGCAATGGTTTAACACCTCTTAAGAAAAATCCTTTGTCTCCAAGATAGGGCCCCAGTTTCCCATAGGACAAGCCTAGAGAGGATGACCATACAATACTTGAAAGCCCAATTTCTCTACATGGCTTAGTTCTGATTCTGACCAGAGCAAGAGGTAATTGGGTCTCTAAACATAATTTAGTCAGTTGCCGTTTTATTTCCTGGTTCATCCTTTCTACTTTTCCAGAAGAGGGAGGATGCCAAGGGATGTGGAGATCCCAAGTGATTTGATCACATTCTGCAACACCTGGGCAGAAAAATGCCCTAATCCAAGTCTATCCTCTCCACTATTCCATATCTAGGAATAATTTGTTCTAATAAGACCTTACTGTCGAGGCAATTGCTCGGGCTGAGGGGAATGCCTCCACTCATGAGGTCAGATGGTCCACTATGACCAGCAAGTATTTGAGGCGACCCACTGATGGCAGCTCAGTGAAGTCCACCTGGATGCTTTGGGATAGTATGATTCCCGGAGGTCGTCCCCCTTTTGGGATCTGGCGTTGAGCAGCCTTGTTGTTAGTCCTTCGACAAACAAGACAGCCGTCCACCAATTGTCGGGCCATTGTATATAGGCCAGGGGAACATACCTTGTCAGCACAGCATCACAGGTTTTGGACATCCCAGAGACTACCCTGGTGCAGTTGCTGAAGGACCTGCCTCATACTTGCTTTGGTCAGTACCTCTCTGCCATCAGGTAAGAGCCATCGTCCTTCCGAGTTCCCAACTGCTCCGAGAGTCGAGGCCTTCTCTTTTCTTTCTAGTAAAACTGGGAGAGGGTAGACTAGGGGGAAGTACAGGTATCACAGTCATCATGAGAAATCTCCTGGTCTCCAGCTCCCTTGGCCTCCTCATCTGCTGATCTATTTCTCCTTGACTCAAAAGAGCTTCCCATCTGATGTCCCTTTATATGTATTACTGCTAGGGGCCAGAATGTTTTCCAATACCTCTAACTAGTGTATAATGGACCAGTTCTTCTCCTTTACTATTTACAAATCCTCTTTCCTCCCAAATCCTTCCAACTACATGTACCACACCCCAAGCATATTTCAAATCAGTATATATATCCCCATCTTGGTCCCTCAATAATTTCAAGGCTTGATTTAAGGCATACAATTCACAAGTTTGAGCCGACCAATGGGCAGGCAGACTGCCTCTAGTAACAGTGGGAAGTCCTATCTCCATCCACAATAGCAAACCCATTTTTCCTTTTCCCATCTACCCTCTAGAGGATCCATCTACAAACCAATTTACTCCCCCAGGCATTGGGGAGTCTTGTGAATCCTCTTACTTTCATTTGAAAATCGATTTAACTCTAAACAACAATATTCCTCTGCGGGGGTTGTTCTGTTCCTGGGGACAGGAGGCAGGGTTAAGATTATCAACTTACTTTCTGAAATCTGTGAGCTATTTCCCAGCCCTCTGATTTAATAAGAGTTTTTACTTGGTGTGAGAGACTTACTCTAATACTGCCTCCAAAGGTGAGCTTCCTACTGTCTTCTACCAAGAGAGTGGTAGCAGCTACTGCTGGTACACAGATCAGCCATCCTTTGGCTACCAGATCTAATACTTTAGAAAGGAAAGCCACTGGTCAGGAGCCTTTGCTCCAGCAACATGGGCAGCTGATCCTACAAGCCTCCTTCCCTTCACCTAGAGTGTTCCCCTTCATTTCATTTTCTCCGCGTATATAATGGGGAATTGTGCGGGTGTCAAATGTTCTCTTCCCATATAGCGCCCCCCATGATCATGCAAAACATGAAAAACACATCTGAGGACAATATAGATCTTTGATAAGTAAATCAGGGGCCTAGGATTAGGGTTCCAGAGATAGCCCTGCCCTCCATCAACACACAGTGTAAAAGGCTCTAGGCCTAAATCTTAGCCTAATCAGGGTAATGAGATTTCCAGCTTTCTCAAAAGGCAAGGTGGGAGTGGCCCCAAGTACTTGGGCGAAGTAAACCTTTAGATAAAGAAACTCTAGCCCCAGGAAGTGAAAAGGTTAAAAGATTAATAGCAGCAACCAAACTCTGGCTGCGAATTAAAATATCTATTAATGCAGTTTTACTTCAGGTAACTGTCCTTAAGTTTTAACCATTCTACCTTTTGACCTATGCAGTCACACCTGAATTCAAAACTCCCAGCAAATATTAGCTGCAGTGCCAAAGGATTTTATCTTCTACAGCAATTATTAATCAAGGGCTTCAGATGAATCTAGTTCTCAAGAATCACAGTAAAGGGTTTACAGCTTATACAGCTATCTTTCTTATCTAAGTAGATAGTTCAGATCATTTGCCTTTAAAATACTCAAATACAAAGAAAAACAATTCTAAATTGCATGTTGTGCTGTAATGTCGGAGAAACTGAGGCAGGAGAGAGATTAGAGAGTTTTAATATTTTTATCAATGGGAGAGTAAGATTGACTGGACAGGACTCTCGTCTCAGATTATCCAGTCAGACAGAAATAAGTATACTGGGACCAAGGAATCCATATTGGTCCCAGGGCTGGAGGACCCAAAGAATCCAGCGTCCAGCATACAGCTGCCAGACACCATTCTCCAGCAATGAATGGAGGAACCCCAACTTCTTAAATACCTTTTTGGAGACAAAGAAGAGAAAGGGAGGGAAAGTTTTTATCAGGGAGGGGAAGCCATAAAACCCTAAAAAATCCGGAGACAAAGAAGTAAAGATATCGTGGGTTATCTTGGAATATTCTAAAGGAATATTGTAAATCCATAAAAGAGTCAGGAGATCTACTCTTTTTATCTTGCTAATTTATAAGAGACTGAGACAGAACAGGTAAGGAAACTGAGACAGGGGAAGTCAGGACAGTTAAAGAGAACTGTGGCATAACAGTGCATCCGTTTCCACATAAAAGAAACTTTTAAATCTTTCAGATATAACAATATTCTCTTCATTCTAAAATAAAGAATTTTTGGTAATAACACTATCAAATTATCAGATCAAATTAAAATCCTGCTCTAGTAATTTTTTTATCATCTTCCTTAAACAAGGAGATTACCATGCACATAAATAAGCATTAAATAATTTGCTTTAGACAGATGGAATCTTAGTAGAAATAAATCACTTACAGTTCCAACAAACTGCTTAGAGCAAACTTAAAAAAAAAATAAAAATTAAAAAAAAATAAATAAAACATTCAGTTATTAATGTAATGCCGGAGAAACTGAGGCAGGAGAGAGATTAGAGAGTTTTAATATTTTATTAATGGAGAGTAAGATTGGCTGGACAGGACTCTCGTCTCAGATTATCCAGTCAGACAGAGATAAGTATACTGGGACCAAGGAATCCATATTGGTCCCAGGGCTGGAGGACCCAAAGAATCCATCGTCCAGCATATAGCTGCCAGACGCCATTCTCCAGCAATGAATGGAGGAACCCCAACTTCTTAAATACCTTTTTGGAGACAAAGAAGAGAAAGGGAGGGAAAGTTTTTATCAGGGAGGGGAAGCCATAAAACCCTAAAAAATCCGGAGACAAAGAAGTAAAGATATCGTGGGTTATTTTGGAATATTCTAAAGGAATATTGTAAATCCATAAAAGAGTCAGGAGATCTACTCTTTTATCTTGCTAATTTATAAGAGACTGAGACAGAACAGGTAAGGAAACTGAAACAGGGAAAGTCAGGACAGTTAAAGAGAACTGTGGCATAACAGTGCATCCGTTTCCACATAAAAGAAACTTTTAAATCTTTCAGATATAACAATACTCTCTTCATTCTAAAATAAAGAATTTTTTGAAATAACACTATCAAATTATCAGATCAAATTAAAATCCTGCTCTAGTAATTTTTTTATCATCTTCCTTAAACAAGGAGATTACCATGCACGTAAATAAGCATTAAATAATTTGCTTTAGACAGATGGAATCTTAGTAGAAATAAATCACTTACAGTTCCAACAAACTTCTTAGAGCAGACTTAAAAAAAATAAAAATTAAAAAAATAAATAAATAAAACATTCAGTTATTAATGTAATGCCGGAGAAACTGAGGCAGGAGAGAGATTAGAGAGTTTTTAATATTTTATTAATGGGAGAGTAAGATTGGCTGGACAGGACTCTCGTCTCAGATTATCCAGTCAGACAGAGATAAGTATACTGGGACCAAGGAATCCATATTGGTCCCAGGGCTGGAGGACCCAAAGAATCCATCGTCCAGCATATAGCTGCCAGACGCCATTCTCCAGCAATGAATGGAAGAACAACAACTTCTTAAATACATTTTTGGAGACAAAGAAGAGAAAGGGAGGGAAAGTTTTTTTATCAGGGAGGGGAAGCCATAAAACCTAAAAATTCCAGAGACAAAGTAGTAAAGATATCATGGGTTGATCTTGGAATATTCTAAAGGAATATTGTAAATCCCTAAAAGAGTCAGGAGATCTACTCTTTTATCTTGCTAATTCATAACCCGAGAGCAAATAATCCTTAGTTTTACTGGGTCAGAGACAGAACAGTTAAGGTAACTGAGACAGGGAAACTGAGTCAGGACAGTTAAAGAAAACGGTGGCATAACATTAACACCATATAAATGTAGGCTGTTCCTTTACAGTAGAAGCAATTGATAGCCCAACCAGTAAGGTGTTGTAGCCACCATACTTAATGGAGAAGGGGGATTAGATCACCTGACAGGGTCCCTTCTCCATGTGGCCACTCTTCCCCCACTCCACCATGCTTCCCAACCCTAACTTATCTCAATTAACCTTTTTTTTTTAGGGTGCCGTTTCCCCAGGATCCAATCTGCCAGCTCAAGATAGGCCCCAACCTCATGGGCTATATCTCCTTCTCCCATGGCAAATGGCAGATTCACGAGGGAATTTGCCTTTTTCTTCCCCATTTTTGGAGAGCTATTTTCCTCTCTTTTTCTCTCCCACCATCTCTTCCTGCCCCATCTCTCTCCTTCCAAAGCTTATTTGCTTAAACCTTCTCCGACATAAGTTAAACACTCCCAAACCAATACTAGATGCTCCATTTAAATTATTGATTGCTTTTGCAAATCAATCTTTCTTGTCTCTTGTCTTTAAAACTTAAAACTTCCAAGATTCTCAAATAACTGAACCAAATTTCATAAAACTTATAATTGCCCAACAGAGATGACAAATTTTAAGGCATAACTCAATTACAAATTACCCAATACCTCTAGAACACTCACCATCTAAGTAGGGAGATACAACCCCAATCTCCCCTAAGGTAAACTACCAGCATTTTGTTTTAATAACCTATATTTTTCACCAAATAGCAGTTTCTTTCCCTTGGTCCCACGTGGCCCTGCTGCGGTCAGGACCCATGGGAGGGAAAGGAAAGAAGCCACACTCTCTCGATCCCACATACTTCCCCGATGTATAGGGTGATTATGATCCCAATTGGGATCTGCTAACCGTATTTCTGGTTAGCTGAAACTACTCCTGCAGCTGGAGGGTTTCTCCTGATCCACTCCTTCATAGCTGCACCTCTATTAGTCCCCTCTCCTCTAGTGAGGAGAGAACATTCAAAATTGACATAAATTCTCCCCAAGTAAAAAGATTAGGGGCCAGGAATTGATCAAACTGTTCTGCTAGCCCAGTGGGGTCTTCTATCAAGGACCTCATTTCCTTCTTAAAGGCCCTGACTTCTGCGGTGCTCAGGGGAGCGTTCACAAATCCTATACCTCCCTGGGCCGAAGGAACCTCTCTTAAGGGATATAATTTAGGACTTGGGGTTTTAGTTCCCGGCAAAGGATAATTTCGGATATCTCTTTGAATTTGATCTAATTCCTTCCTTAAAGAGGAGAATGACTCTTTTCGGAGTCCAGGTGGGGTCAATCGAATTAAATCCTCCCGTGCCCTAAGGGGCCCTGGAGGAGCTGATGGGATTAAGTCCTCTCCTTTCCTTTCAGATCCTAAGACCATGGCTTCTTCTGGGGGTGGGGGTAAGTATGGAGGAGGGAGAGATAACAATGGGTCCCATTGCTGGGTCTTTAAAGTTTCCTCCTTTGTGTCCTTCACACTTCGACTCTTACTCAACATTATAGAAGCCCCGGAAAGCCATAGTCCTGCGTATAGAACCTTCTCTGGATTAACAGGTTCTTTGTTATTAACACACAAATTCAGTATTTGGCACACCCAATCTTCAAGGGAGCCAAATTTAGGCCAAATAGTGCCTCCACCAATGTCTTTGTCACCCCAGACAAAGTAGCAATACCTTATCATCTTTTTCATGCTTTTTCCTTTATATTTTGGCAGTTTGTTCCAATTACTTATTTATTTTCATCAAATATCAATTTCAGAAAGAACACTAAGAACACAAGTAGTGAATGTCAAATAAGCACACTTATTTGAATCAATAAAAAACAGAAATGAGAGAGAGAGAGAGGGAGAATGAGAGAAAGGGAGAGAAGGAGGGAGAAGGAGGGAGAAAGGAAGAGAGAGGGAAAGAGAGTGGGAGAGACAGAGAGAGAGAGACAGAGACAAAGAGAGACAAAAAAAGAGACAGACAGAGACAGAGACAGAGACAGAGAGACAGACAGAGACAAAAAAAGAGACAGACAGAGACAAAAAAAGAGACAGACAGAGACAGAGACAGAGAGACTGACAGACAGAGAGAGAGGATCAGTTTCAGTTCTCGACCCAAGGGAAATTCCACCAGTATGGGGAAAGTCTTATACAAATGGGCTATGAATCACGATTATTCATTGCTGGGTGGTGGCAGAGGGAGTAAACTATGCCTTTGTTGCCCTTTAGGGTTTGGTTAAGGAGTAGTTTCCCTCCCCTGCCCTGGTTGCCTACAGAATGCAAACTGAGGAATTTTGCTAGTTCTTCTAGTTTAGTAGGCCTGTTGGCACATTATAATTCCATTTTTACAAACCAACCGTTTCCCTCTAAATACAAGCTTCTTTTTTTCTTCCCATCTGCAGATTTGTTCTTCAATTCCCAACTGGATTTTTTCCTGAAAGAGCCAGTTTAATTCTCATCTACCTCAACAAGGTATCATCCAGGGTTTCAGAAATTCAGGTTTTCAGGGGGGAAATGGTGTGGAATGGGGGGACATCCAGCTAATACAGAAGAAATCTGCTCTAGGTAAAGATAAAAGATGCAGATGAAAAGGAATGGAAGATAACGGGGACAACCTCAGGAAGAGAGAACTCAGGGGATGCCAGAAGAAAAGCAGCTCCCAGAGAAGATGAAAGGGAACTAAAGGCAGAAGAGAAGTTTAAGGAGAATGACCTTGACTTGTCTCAGCCCCATTTCTCCCTATCTTTTAAATGTTACCTCATAGAAGATGTCAAGAGACATGTTAACAACCAAGTGTCCTTGCATTAATTATATCTAATATTGAACAGTTACCTGAAAAACTTCGAGGAAATGGCACTTGCAGCTTACCATTACTGTTCCAATGATAACACTAGGCTTGGAGAAGATAAACAAGATCTTAGAGCCATCTGAGAAATAAATGTTGGTTTATAGCACCATACTAAAAGGGCTAAGGGAAAAAGAAGTTAGGGTTATTGGGTTAGATAGAACCTAGGAATTAGTTAATTAGGGAAATATTTTGAATATGACAGTAGGTAGGGGGCAGGGACAGATATGTGTAGGAGAAATGGAGAGGGGGGTAACCATATCATCTTAGTTATGAGAAATTGTTGAGCTCTTAGAATTGTCCTAGACAATTTTTTGATTGATTTTGTTTTTTGGTGGGAGGCAATTGGGATTAAGTGACTTGCTCAGGGTCACATAGCTAATAAGTGTTAAGTGTCTGCAGCAGGATTTGAACTCAGGGCCTCCTGACTCCAGGGCCGGTACACCACCTAGCTACCCTACTAGACAACTTTTGATAGGCTCCAGAAATAGACTGGGAGTTTCAAAGTTATTCTATTTTTCATTCATTAGTTTCCTTCACCATCTGAGGACCAGGATAGAATATTGATCTGGAGTCAGGAAAACCCAAGTTCAAATCTGACCTCAGATACTTACAAACTGTGTAATCTCTGTTTGCTTCAATTTCCTCAACTATAAAATGGGGATAATAATAGTACTGCTTCCTAGGGTTGCTGTGAGGATCAAATGAGAGAATTGTAAAGTTCTTGACACAGTGCCTGGCATGTAATAGGTACTTAATAAATGCTTGTTTCATTTCCTCCTTCCTTCCTTCCCTCTCAGTACTTCATTAGTATTAACTGATGGCATAATCTAGTTCTTGTTCTATGATGTTCTAATAAGCTACCATAAGATTTAAAAGCATTATAGATGGCACAATAGCATGGATGGTAAAATTAGCCTCAAGTACAAATGCATTCTAACAGTTATTGTCTTTTAGAACTAGAAGAGACGATTGAGGAGTAAAGTCCAACCTTTCATTTTACAGATAGGGAAATAAAGGTTTAGAGAGTGTAAAGTAAATTGACCCCAAGTGAGACAGCAAGTTAGCAGCAGAACCAGAAATAAAACTCAGATGTCCAATTATCAGCCCCTTCCTGTGTTTGATACTGTAGACACAGGTCTATTTTCTAGCTATAAAAAAGAGGTTCAAGTACTTCAAAGCAGTACCCAAGAAGTTATATGAATTTAAGCTCTGGATTCCTATATAGGGACTGAAGAATGGGCCTTCTTGTATTTTGCTACTTGCCAATAACGATGGAGAGAAATGAATAATAAATGAATGAATGAGAAAGCATTTATTAAGCACTTACTATGTATTAAGAGTTGGGGATACAAATACAAAAAAGTAAAACAGTGCCTGCCCCAAGAGTTTATATTCAAATAGAAGAAGATAGTAGCCATGGAGGGATGTTTTGTTCAAGGAAGTCACAATAATAGTTAGAAAGATGGGGAGGGACATGAAGATGACCAGAAAGGAGCAGATTGGTGGGTCTGGCTAGTTCCAGAGGTCACTTCTTAGTCAGGGGTCCAGAGCAGATCTAGAATGTCTGCTAGTGGAGGCTAGATCAAAAGACCATAGTTGAGAGGACTTCAGTGGCCTTCACAGGTAGCCACAATGTGGGGGTTTCTGGGGCAATATTGACGCTTCTAGGTAGAGGTAAATGGAGACTGTCAACAGGTAGGCTCTCCTTGGTTTCTCTTTGCCTCTCCCTGTTTTGTTTCAAAATGCCAGCTATTCACTGAAAGTGTTGCCAGTCCTCCATCAGTTCCAAATTCTTTCCCTCTTTCCAGCCTCTCCCCAACACATTAAGAAGGCAAGCAGTACGATAACTATTATACTTGTGAAGTCATGCATTTGACTTCATTTAGCCATTTGAAAAAAAAAGTAAGAAAAAAGTAAAAAAAAAAAAAAAAGCTTCAATCAACATTCAAAGTTCATCAGTTCTAATTTTTTTGTTATTGATTATATAGGGTTCTTTAAATATGGCAGTATAACTTTGCAAAGAGTGATAATTTTGTTTCCTTGTTACCTATTCTTTTTCCTTCAATTTTTTCTTGTATTATTGCTATACCTAACATTTCAAGTAAAATATTAAATAATAATGGTGATAATGCGCATTTTATCTTCATCCCTGATCTTATTAGGAAAACTTCTTGTTTATCCCCATTACAGATAATACTTGCTCTTGGTTTTAATAGATACTATTTATCAGTATAATAAAAGTTCTACATGAGCAGAATGCTCTGAGAAGTTCTGATCTCATCATGGGCTTCATAAGCTTTTCTTGAGGCTCTCTCTTGTGTGAACCTAGAGATCTACCTGATTGAAGCAGACCAGATCTTGTCCCAGCACCTGCCTTGATGGAAACACTCTAAAAGGGAATCCTACAAAGCTGTGAATTTTGACGTGGTTTGGGTTTTCATTTCTTCTTCATCTGTAGAGGCTGAAGAGTGGAAAGTATAGAATCACATCCCTTCCAGAGGAATCATCAAGGCTCTAGTCACCAGCAGGAAAATGGGCCCTGGATTAAATTCAAGAAAGGACATTTGACAATGGAGGATTTTTTTTTTTTTTTTACAGGAGTTTAGGATGTATGCTCCAAAATGATAAAGTTGCTGAGGCTGGTTGACTTATTTTTTCCTATGTTGGCCAGTAGGCAAGTCAAGAAGCTGTTTTTGGTGATAACAGAAACAACAAATCGAATCTGAGTGGAAGGCCTGAAGATTGCAGTTCTTAGTAATAATTTACCAATTAACTTACTAAATTTAATAAAAATATCTCCCTAATGCGGGGGAGCTTTTGCTTTTGGACTAGAAACAGTTTGATGTAGTTGCTGAATATTGTCTAGAAGAGATCTATAAGCTGGACTCTGGTATTTGCTTACTGCAGGTAGAGCCTGCAGAATCCTCAGACCACTGAGAGTGTATGAACTGGAAGACCTTCCAAGTGGCCATGGGGAGTTCCTACTTGGGAATGTGCAGGAACCTAAGGACCACATGGTCTTGGGCTTTGGCTGAGTCTTTAAAATCACCCAGGACCAGCTTGGCCCCAGGAATGCTGGCTTTCATGAAAGCATAAGTGAAATCCCAAAAGGCATTTAGGAAACTTCTAGCAAAGTAGGGCACATTTTAGCCAATATTGCCAAATACCAGGCTGATGTTGTTCAGGCAAGACTGCTTGTTTTGAAAGCTGCCCACCTCATGGATGTAGCAGGAACCAAGGCAGTTGTTCAGATGTAGCCATGATCAAAATGGTAGCTTTGACCATGGGCCTATAAGTGACAGACCAAACTATTCAGGTTCTTGTAGCTATAGGACTGAACAATGATTCTCCCTGGCCCAGCTTTTTTTTTTTTCCAGAGTGAGAATACTATGGTTAGCCAACAGATGTGACTGACAAGGTTACACAGTACCCCAGTGACAAAGACAGAGTTAAAACACTAGATTGCTGAACACAGCACACATAGCCTTAGTGGGAGGAATTAGAAAATTTGGGGATTAATCATGATGTAATTCAAAGAGGCTTCTGTGACTTAGGGTGGTACTTCTTTCAATATGTTAGATCCTAGGAATAATTATTATGTTTTTTTGTTTGTCCATCTTCTGGAAGAAGATTATCAGGGAGGTGATAAAATGATATGCAAGTGAATTGTATTTAAGTGAAGAAATTCTGTACAAAGTCACCAGCTTTACTTTCTCCTTCAGAGTCATCTGGATCCAGTGGCAAGATATATACCTAGCTTAAAATCAATCTGGTATCAGAAGATCTTCAGGTTTTTTGGCCAAAACAGAAACAATTGTTATTTACATTCAATCTGAACAATTCAGGGCCCAAATAACGACCAAGTGGAGCTTGTTTTGGGACCTATTATTGGTCAATCAATTAGAGTCAGAGTGAGTCAGGTTTAAGATATGGTCTAAGCTTGTAAATCCCAAGATCTCTTTGGAGGTTTCAGTGGTCAAAATTTAAATTCCTTTGCACAGAGAGAAGAGAAAGGAAAGGAAAGAAAAGAGACCATTTTCTGCCTCATTTCTTACCCAGCCATCATCACTGATTGGGTATTGTTTCAGTTAAATTGAAACCAGTTAAAAACCTTAGCTTAATTAATTAACTAATTTAGTTTAATTGACTTTAAGAGACTTGCCCAGAATCGCATAGCTAGGAAGTATTAAATGTCTGAGACCAGATGAACCCAGGTCCTCCTGATTCCAAGGCCAATGCTCTATTCTCTGTGCCATCTAGCCGCCCAAGATCTTAGCTTTAAAAGGCCAAGGTCTCCAAATGCATCCAGTTGCTCTGATCCACATCTGGCCATTGGACCCAGATGGCTCTGGTGACTTTTCACAGCCTCCCTCACTTAAACCCAATTCATTTGCATGTCATGGTATCATGTTCTTGATGCTCTTCTGAGAAGGAAGGATGAATAAATTCGAATCAGGCTGTGTTTAAACTTATGTCTTCCTCATTCTAGACCCAGAACACTCTCCACAGCACCATCTAGTTTTCTCAACAGAGGTTTTATTTTGTTTTTTGAAGTATTTTATTTTTTTCTAATTACATATAAAAATAGTTTTCAAGATTCATTTTTTGAGTTCCAAAACTTTTCTCCCTCCCTCTTTCATCCTCCTTACCCAAGATAGCAAGTGATATGATATAGGTTACATATTTCTACTTTAAGTCATGTTGTGAAAGAAGAAACAGAACAAAAGGGAAAACCCACCAAAAAAAAAAAAAAAAAGAGGAAAACAGTATGCTTCCATTGCATTCAGATTCCATAGTTCTTTCTCTGAGTATAGATAACATTTTCCATCATGGATATTTTTGAATTGTCTTTTATCATTGCATTTCTGAGAAGAGCTAAATTTACCAGTTATTTATCACACAATCTTGGTTCTGCTACTTCACTCAGCATCAGTTCATGTATGTCTTTCCAGGTTTTTCTGAAGTCTGCCTATTCATTATTTCTTATAGAATAATAATATTCCATTATATTCATATACTTGTTCAGCCATGTCCTAATTGAAGGGTATCCCCTCAATTTCCGATTCTTTACCACCACAAAAAGAGCTACTATGAATATTTTAAGATTTCTCTCCTTTTTTAAATGAAATTTTTGGGATACAGACCTAGTTGTGGTATTGCTGGATCAAAGGTTATGCACAGTTTGATTACTCTTTGAGCATAGTTCTGAATTGCTCTCCAGAATGGCCATATTGGTTCATCCTTCCACCAACAATGGATTAATGTTCCAATTTTCCCATTCTTCCCATTTTTTCATTATCTTTTTCTGTCATTCTAGTCAGTCTGATAAGTGTGAAGTGAAATATCTCAGAATTGACTTAATTTCTATTTCTATAACAAATAGTTTTTTAGAGCATTTTTTTATGTAACTATAGATAGCTCTGATTTCTTCTGAAAATTGTCTCTTCTTATCCTTTTATCATATCATGACCTTTTATCAACTGGGGAACGACTTCATACTTATATATTTGACTGAATTCTCAAAATATTTCTAAGAAAGATCCATGGCTGGGGATTAACCTCTCTGAAGTTCTTTGATTTTCTCCTATGCACCTTATTTACTTTACTCTTTTTACTCCCTTTCATCCATCCAAACATCTCCAAGCAAGCTGCAGTTAAGAAAAGATATATTTACATTTAGATATGTAGATAAATACATACATACAAATGTTCACACACACATACATATACCACATATACACACATGTTTTTCTTATCCCTGCTGACTTTAAATTCTGCTTCTTAGATTGCCTTGCTATTACTTAACCTCCCCCACCCAAATATCTCTCTCTCTTGTCTTTTCCTTCATCCTTTGCTTCCCCATCCATCCATTCCTCCCCCCTTATTTCTTTATAAATTTTGAAGGGACTTATTCAATACTGAAGATAGCTAATAATAATTGTAACACTAGCCTAAAAGATATATAAACTCTGGCATTCAGATTAATAAATGGAGATTGCAAAGCTATTTTCCTCCTGGTCTGGGATATTCATTCACACTTTTGGTATTCACTGGACTCCAACATAGGATTCTAGTTTTTGATCCATTCTACTATTCATTTCCAGTTTATAGGAAATTGCACTCCATTCCCATTCATAGTTATGATTACTATGATTATTTATCATTCTTCCATTTCATGTTTCCTCTATTTATACTTTCTCCTTTTTCTCCTTTCAACCTGTCTCTCCTCAGCAGTGTTTGTTTCTGACTATGTCTCCTTTAATCTGCCCTCCTCTCTATCACTTCCCCTTTTCTTTTTCTCTTCCCTCCTTCCCTAGAGAATAATATAGATTTTTTTTTTTAGGTTAAAGATATGCATTTCTTCTAAACATATTTTCACATTTATCATGCTACATGAGAAAAATCAGATCAAAAAGGAAAAAGAAACGAGAAGAAAACAAGCAAACAAACAACAACAAGAAAGGTGAAAACACTATGTTGTGATCAACATTCGGTCCCCATAGCCCTCTCTCTGGATGCGGGCTCTCTCCATCACAAGTCTATTGAAATTGGACTGAGTCATTTATCTCATTATTAAAAAGAGCTAAGTCCAATTACAGAAAATCATCCCCAGGATAATACACTGTGATCAAATAGGATTTACACCAGGAATGCAGGGCTGGTTCAATATTAGGAAAACTATTAGTATAATCAACTATATCAATAACTATCATCAATAACTATATCAATCAACAATAACAAAAATCATATGATCATCTCAATACAATCAATAGATACAGAAAAAGCATTTGATAAAGTCCAACATCCATTCCTAATAAAAACACAAGTATAGGAATAAATGGACTTTTCTTTAAGATAGTCAGGAGCATATATTTAAAACCATCAGTAAGCATCATATAAAATGGGGAAAACTGGAACCTTTCCCAGTAAGATCAGGAATGAAACAAGGTTGCCCACTATTACCATTATTATTCAATATCATATTAGAAACTCTAGCCTCAGAAAGAAGAGTCAAGAAAGAGATTTAGAGTAGGTAATTAGGAAATCAAATTATCACTCTTTGCAGATGATATGATGGTATACTTAGAGATTCTACTAAAAAGCTTTTAGAAATAATTCACAACTTTAGCAAAGTTGCAGGATACAAAATAGATCCACACAAATCCTCAGCATTTTTATACATCACCAACAAAATCCAACAGCAAGAGATACAAAGAGAAATTCCATTCAAAATAAGTGTCAATAGCATAAAATATTTGGGAATCTATCTACCAAAGGAAAGTCAGGAATTATATGAGCAAAATTACAAAACACTTTCCACACAAATAAAGTCAGATTTAAATCATTGGAAAAATATTAAATGCTCTTGGATAGGCCAAGCGAATATAATAAAGATGACAATACTCCCTAAACTGATCTATTTATTTACTGCTATACCAGACTCCCAAGAAACTATTTTAATGACCTAGAAAAAATAACAAAATTCATATGGAAGAACAAAAGTTCAAGAATTTCAAGGAAATTAATGAAAAAAATCAAATGAAGGTGGCCTAGCTGTACCTGATCTAAAACTATATGATAAAGCAGCAGTCACCAAAACCATTTGGTATTGGCTAAGAAGTAGATTAGTTGATCGGTGGAATAGGTTAGGTTCACAAGACAAAATACTCAATAACTATAGCAATTTAGTGTTTGACAAACTCAAAGATCCCAACTTTTGGGATAAGAATTCATTATTTGACAAAAACTGCTGGGAAAACTGGAAATTAGTATGGCAGAAATTAGGCATGGACCCACATTAACACTATACACCAAGATAAGATCAAAATGGGTCTATGATTTAGGCATAAAGAACGAGATTATAAATAAATTAGAGGAACATAGGATAGTTTATCTCTCAGACTTCTGGAGAAGGAAAAAATTTGTGACCAAAGAACTAGAGATCATTATTGATCACAAAATAGAAAATTTTGATTATATCAAATTAAAAAGCCTTTGTACAAACAAAACTAATGCAGACAAGATTAGAAGGGAAGCAACAAACTGGGAAAACATTTTTATAGTTAAAGGTTCTGATAAAGACCTCATTTCCAAAATATATAGAGAATTGACTCTTAATTTTTATAAGAAATCAAGCCATTCTCCAATTGATAAATGTTCAAAGGATAAGAACAGACAATTTTCAACTGATGAAATTGAAACTATTTCCACTCATATGAAAGTGTTCCAAATTTCTATTGATTAGAGAAATGCAAATTATGACAACTCCGAGATACCATTACACATCTGTCATATTGGCTAAGATGACAGGAAAAAATAATGATGAATGTTGAAGTGGATATGGGATATTAGGACACTGATGCATTGTTGGTGGAGTTGTGAACAAATCCAACCATTCTGGAGAGCAATCAGGAAGTATGCCCCAAAAGTTATCAAACTGTGCATACCCTTTGATCCAGCAGTGCTACTACTGGGCTTATACCCCAAAGAGATTCGAAAGAAAGAAAAGGGACCTGTATGTGCCAAAATGTTTGTGGCAGCCCTTGTAGTGGCTAGAAACTGGAAAATGAATGGATGCCCATCAATTGGAGAATGGTTGGGTAAATTGTGGTATATGAATGTTATAGAATATTATTCTTCTGTAAGAAATGACTAGCACGATGAATACAGAGAAACTTGGAAAGACTTACATGAACTGATGCTGAATAAAATGAGCAGAAGCAGGAGATTATTATATACTTCAACAACAATACAACAACAACAACAACAAAACTTATGAGGATGTATTCTGATGGAAGTGGATATCTTCGACAAAGAGAAGATCTAATTCAGTTCCAATTGATTGATGATGGACAGAATCACCTACACCTAGAGAAGGGACACTGGGCAATGAGTATAAACTGTTTGCATTTTTGTTTTTCTTCCCAGGTTATTTTTACCTTCTGAATCCAATTCTTTCTGTGCAACATGTATAAGACTGCCTGCCATCTCGGGGATAGGGTGGAGGGAGGGAAGGGAAAAGTCGGTATAGAAGTGAGTGCAAGGGATAATGTAAAAAATTATCCATGTATATATACTGTCGATAAAAAGTTATAATTAAACAATGACAGTAAAAAATTTTTTTAAAAAAGAAAAGAAAAGAGACAAGTCCATCACAATTGATCATCACATAATCTTGTTGATGGGTACAATGTTCTCTTGGTTCTACTCACTTTACTTAGCATCAGTTCATGTAAGTTTCTCCAGGTATTTCTGAAATGATCCTGCTGATCACTTCTTATTGAATAATAATATTCCATTACATTCATATACTATAACATATTCAGCCATTCCCCAAGTGATGGGCATTCACTCAATTTCCAGTTCTTTGCCACTGCAAAAATCCAAATAATGATAAATATTGGAGGGGAATATGGGATTGCTGGATCAAAGGGTATGCACAGTTTTATAGCCTTTTGATTAATGTCCCACATCCCCCTCCAATATTTATCATTATCTGTTCCTGTCACTTAGCCAGTCTGAGAGCTGTAAGGTGGTACCCCAGTTGTCTAAATTTGCATGTCTTTAATCAATAGTGTTTTAGAGCATTTTTTCATATGACTAGAAATGGTTTTAACTTCTTCATCTGAAAATTGTCTGTTTATATCCTTTGACCATTTATCAGTTAGGGAATGATTTGTATTATAAATTAGAGTCAATTCTCTATATATTTTAGAAATGACATGGTAAGATACATTTCTTTACCCAATTGTATGCTATTCCCTCTGTGAGCCAAATCCAGTGAGAGTAAAATTCAAACAATGTTCAGCTCTCCTTTTTTCCATCTACTGTCTTTTCATGTGATATAATTTGCCCCATTCTGTCTTCTCCCTTTTCTCTTCTCCCAGTATAATCCTTTTTTCACCCCTTAATAAAGTATTATTTTTTATTGTAACATCAAAGTCAATTTATACCCATACCCTTTAACTGCCTTAATAAAGATCGTTCTTAAAAGTTACAAATATCTTCTCATCTTGGGATGTAATCAGTTTAACCTTATTGAATACCATCTGTTTTTTTTTTCTTTCTTTTTTACCTTTTTATGTTTTTCTTCAGTCTTGTATTTGAAGATCAAATTTTCTATTCAGTTCTTTTTATCAGGAAAGTTTGAAAGTCCCCTGGTTCTTTGTCCATTTTTCACCTTAAAAGATTATACTCAACTTTGCTGGCTAATTGATTCTTGGTTGTAATTGAAGCTCTTTTGCCTTTTGGAATATTACATTCCCCTCCCTCCAGTCCTTTAATATAGAAACTGCTAAGTCCTGTGTAATCCTGACTGTGGCTTCTTGATATTTGAATTGTTTCTTTCTGGCTGTTTACAATATTTTCTCCTTGACCTGCAACTTGACTATAACATTCTTTCAAGTTTTTACTTTGGGATCTCTTTCAGGAGGTGATCAGTGGATCTTTTCTTTTTTTTTCTTTTTGCTGAGGCAATTGGGGTTAAGTCACTTGCCCAGAGTCACACAACGAGGAAGTATTAAGTGTCTGAGACCATAATTGAACTCAGGTCCTCTTGACTTCAAGGCTCTATCCACTGTGCCACCTACATGCCCCATCACTGGATCTTTTCAATGGCTATTTTACCATTTGGTTCTAGGATATCAGGATAGTTTTCCTGGATAGTTTCTTGAAAAATGCTTCCCAGGCTTTTTCTTTTTTTTCTTTTGATCATGATTTTCAGTTCATAATTCTTAAATTATCTCTCTTAGATCCATTTTCCAGGTCAGTTGTTTTTTCCAATGAGGCATTTTCATTTTATTCCATTTTTTTATTCTTTTAATTTTGTGTGACTGATTCTTGATATCTCATAAAGTCATTCGTTTTTACTTTCCTAATTTTAATTTTTTAAGAAAAATATTTTCCTCAATTTGCTTTTGTACCTCCTTTTCCATTTCTCTAATTCTACTTTTAAAGGAGTAGTTTTCTTCAATGTATTTTTCCTTCAGTTGATCAATTCTATTTTTTAAGGAGTTATTTTTTTCAGTTAATTTTTGTACTTTTCCAAGCTGTTGATTCTTTTTTCATAATTCTCTTGCGTAGCTCTCATTTCTTTTCCCAATTTTTCTTCTACCTCTCTTACATGATTTTTAAAATCCTTTTGGAGCTCTTCCAAGAGAACTTTTTGAGTTTGAGAGCAATTCATATTCTCCTTTGAGACTTTACATATAAGTATTTTGACACTATTGTCCTCTTCTGAGTTTATGTTTGCATCTTCCCGATTGCTATAAATAGCTTTCTATAGCCAAGGCTCTTTTTTGTTTTATTTTTGCTCATTTTTAGCATGGGACATTATCCCATGTTTCTCGCACTGGGGCCCAGGGCCTGGTCACTGGCTTTCTATGCTGGAGCTCCTGAGGCTGGCATCTTGCCCACTGTGCTAGGTGGTCCTAATCATGCCTTATGTTTCCTGGCCAGTCTTGGTAGTTTGCCTTCTGTGGTAGGGCTGGAGGCTTCACAGATGGCCTATAGTGCCACAGGCCTGCTGAACCTGGATCATTGTGCTGTTCTGTGCAGTGACTAAGAGCATTACGCTGACTTGCCCAGATACTGCCTGTACTGACTGTGTATTCTTTTACCCACGTGAAGCAGACTTTTCCTGAAGGCCTTCTAAGTTATCTTGGTCTGGAAAATTGTTTCACTCTTTTTTGTGGATTCTGTCACTCCAGAATTCTTTTAAAGGGTTTTAAAGGGTTGATTTAACATGTTCCTAAAGGAAACTGGGGATAACTCATACAACTTCCTGGCTTCTCTCTTCCGTCTGGGTTCTACCCCCAGGACTATTGTTTTTGTACTTTTTCACCTTCATCACTGAGTACCAGTACTCTATTCCTGCTGCAACTCATCCCAGTGCTGGATAAATCAAATTAGGAAGTTTTTCATTACATCATATTTACCCTTTTGCAGATTCTATCCATTACTACCAGTTCTACCTTCTTTCGTATTCATATTCTCTGGGATGGACATCTTCATTTTCTCATTTGGCTTTGTTTTTTGGTTTTTCTCCATCCTGATTAATCATATCTGGACATTCCCTAGTTTATCAGTGTCCCTTCTCTCTCTCTCTCTCTTTCTCTTTCTCTCTCTCTCTCTCTCTCTCTTCTTTCTGACTGAGGCAATTGGGGTTAAGTGACTTGCCCAGGGTCACACAACTAGGAAGTGTTAAGTGCCTGAGGTCAGATTTGAACTCAGGTCGTCTTGCCTTCAGATGTTCTCTCCATGCACTGCTTTGCTGCTCTGTTAGTGTCCTAAGTTGTGATTGAACACACTTTTGGGGCAGTTAAAGTGTCAGACCTAGAGTCTGGAAGCCCTGAATTCAAAACTGGCCTCACTTAACTGACTATATAATCTTGGGCAGGTCACTTAACCTTCTTTTGCCTCAGTTTCTTCATCTGTAAAATGGGGATTAAAAATAACACTTACCTACCAGGATTGTTGTGCGGATCAAATAACATAATATTTGTAAATTGTTTAGTACAGTATCTGGCACATAGTAGATGCAGCATAAATGTTAGTGATTATTATTATTGCTCTGCAAATGGTCTGACCAGGGTAGAATACAATACGGCCATTGTCAGTCTAGTCCTGGACACCATGTCTTTCTGAGTTTCTCTGATTCCTAAGATTGCATTTACTCTCTTGGCAGCCCTTATCACATTTTTTAGTACTACTCAATTTACATCCTGTGAAAATCCTGATTATAAGTCAGAGAGTCTGAGCTTCTTTTCTGGCTCTGACACAAATAACCTCTGTTAGCTTGGCAAATGAGGTGACCTCTCTGGCTTTTGGTCATATATCTCCTTGTGATGATCTCAAAACATAAGACACGTCGACATTTGAAGTACAAAACAAAAGCCCATAGTTCTTCTGCTTGGCTGAACTTGTCCTTCCTGAAAGAGCTTAAAAAAAGAGTTCTCTTTCAATTCCATTAAACTGGCTAGGTTCAGAACTATAGGGCTTTGGAGATCATCTCTGACAATTCTCGAATTTTATAGAGTAAGAAACTGAGTCCAATAGAAGTTACACGGGGTGTCAAGAAGTAAAACCAAGGGTGGACCCTGTCTTCTGACAATCCAGAAATCTTCCCGATATCTATATATTCTCTGTCTTGCTGCTGACTATGTGAAGAAGGGGAGGGGAGCATGATCAATAGACATTGAGACTAGGCAATGTTTGTTGTCACCTAAGCAACTTCAGCAGGGTAATTAATGAATAACTGCCCCAGGGACAGTAGACCAGGCAGCTATTTGGGAGCCATATTCTTAGCTATTTGAGAGCCATATTCTTAGCTATTTGACTTCCTGGATGATAATCCCAAGGTAAACTCTTAAAATACGTAATTCTTTCTTTTTTTTCCTTCTCTTTTTCCTTGTTATTTACTTTTATTTTATTTTTTAAAAATCCTACCTTTTCTTTTTTATTATTAAAACTTTTTATTTTCAAAATATATGTATAGATAATTAACATTCACTCTTGCCAAATCTTGTGTTCCAAATTTCCCTCCCTTTCCCCATCCCCTCCCCTATATGAAAAATAATCTAATATATGTTAAACATGCAATTCTTCTATACATATTTTCACAATTATCTCGCTGCACAAGAAAAATGAGATCAAAAAGGAAAAAAAAAGCAAACAAATAACAACTTTGAAAATGAAAATACTGTGTTGTGACCCACTCAGTCCCCAAAGTCCTTTCTGTGGGCACATATGGCTTTCCAATGGAACTGCTGTGAACCACTTCTCTGTTGAAAAGAGCCACTTCCATCAGAATTAATCATCATATAATCTTATTGTTGCTGGTGTATGTATAATGTTCTCTTGGTTCTACTAATTTCACTTAGTATCAGTTCATGTAATTCTCCCCAGGCCTTTCTGAAATCATATTGCTGATCATTTCTTATATAACAATAATATTCCATAACATTTATATAATTTAAATTATTCAACCATTCTCCAACTGATGGGCATCCACTTAGTTTCCATTTCCTTGCCACCAAAAAAAAGGTCTGCTACAAACAAATACAAGCTTCTTTGTGAGCATTTAATGATAAGGAATCGAATCTTTCAGGTATGGCTGACCAATGTGAGCAAAAGGAAGAAAATTCCTTTAATCTTCCCACTTTCAAGCTAGAAAAGGAACAAGGAACTGTTTGTAGGAACCTGCTGTCTCCTAGTATTATTTACCTTGGGCTCTAAAAGCAGAAAAATCCCTTTTCTGGATTAGTAGGGCAGTTTAGGGATGAGGGAAAGTTGGCAGAAACTAGCTAGCTGTGGAAAGAGGCCATAGGATCTGAAGACTTGAAAAAAGTTAGAAACATCCAGGATTATAGGATCATAGAGCTACTAATAGTTGGATGGCACCTTAGAGGCCAAATTTAGTCTAACTTTGTTTTTTTTTTTTTTTCTTTACATGTGAAATTCAAAAATCATTTTATTTATTTATTTTTAATTTGAGTTTCAAATTTTCTCCCTCTTTTTCCCTCTCTGCCTCCCTTTGTGAGGCAGTAATTTTTATACAGGTTAAACATGGAATATTCAGATTCTTACAGTAGTACATTTTAAGACGTGACATTTTAAGCTACCAATATAACATGCAATCTTTTTTTTTTTTTTTTTTTTTTTTTTTGTGAGTGGGTTGGGGAGGAGACATTTATTTGGTCACTCCAAATACAGGATTTGGAGGCACAGGAGTCAAGGGCATGTTACAGTGTGTCTGACCACGGGAAGCACAATAGCAAATGAAAAGAACATCGACTCTGAAGATAGAGGACTTGAATGAAACACTTGTGTCTTGCAGTGTATCCTTCAATTTCTCATCTTTGTTGAAGCAGTTGTAGGAGGAGTTGGGTTGAACTGTATTCTCTTACTTTACTATGTTGTCTAGTTTTTCCTTTTTCTTCTTCTCTTGATTCCTGTTGTTGGAGATCAAATTTTTTGTTTAAGTCTGGTTTTTTCCTTAGAAACAGATGGAATTCCTTTATTTAATTAAATGTCCATCTTCTTCCATGGAAAAAAATACTCAGCTTAGCTGGGTAATTTATTCTTGGCTGCATTCCAAGTTCTTTTGCCTTTCGGGTTATCTGATTCCAGGCCCTTCAATCCTTTAATGTTGAGGCAGCCAGATCTTGCGTGACCCTTATTGTGGCACCTCGGTATTTGAACTGTTTTTTCCTGGCTGCTTGTAAAATTTTTTCTTTAGTCTGAAAATTCTGAAGTTTGTCCACAATATTCCTCGGAGTCTTTATTTTAGGGTCTTTTTCAGAAGGGGTTCGATGAATTCTTTCAATGCCTATTTTCCCTTCCGGTTCTATTACTTCTGGGCAGTTCTCTTTGATGATTTCCTGTAAAATAGTATCTAGGCTCTTTTTTTCATCATAATTTTCTGGTAGTCCGATGATCCTCAGGTTATCTCTCCTAGATCTATTTTCCAGGTCTGTTGTTTTTCCAAGTAAATATTTGACATTTATTTTTCCAATCTTTCATTTTTTTGGTTTTGCTGGACTGATTCTTGATGTCTCAATGAATCAGTCATTTCTATTTGTTCAGTTCTGATTTTTAGTGAGTTATTTTCTTCATTAGCTTTTTTTACTTTTTTTTGTATATGTCCAATTGAGTTGTTTTGCTCTATGGAATTTTTTTTTTTTTTAGTGAATTTTTTTTTTTTTTCTAATTCACAAATTCTGTTTCCCTGCACTTCTTGGAAGTTTTTTATCTTTTCCAATTCACATTTTAGGAAGTTGTTGCTCTCTCTTTTTGAGGCTGGATTAAATAGTTGGTTATGAGGGGAATGAGAGGAGCTTAGAGAGTCGTGTGTGCCTGCTCCGCCATCTTGGCTCCGCCTAAAATACATAATTCTAAATTAGAAGGCTGCTCTTTATTTATATTTATGAAACTGATTTGTTTTATCAGATCTGACTCTTTGTGACTCCATTTGGAGTTTTCTTGGTGAAGATACTGGAGTGGTTTACCATTTCCTTCTCAGGATCACTCTATAGATTAAAAAAAAAAATGAAGAGAACAGGTTTAAATGACCTGTCCAAGGTCACATAGCTAACTGAGGCCAAATTTGAATTCAGGAAGATAAGTCTTCTAACTTCCTGACTCTATCCGCTAAGCCATCTAGGTGCCCCCATGAATCTGGTACATAATTTTTTTAAAAATGATTTTATTTTAATATCACATTCTTCCTTACCTGATATTGTACCAGAGTTCCTTTTAAAAAAAAATTAAGTTATGAAGCCTTTATTTTTTCTCCTACCTACTTCCCCTAATCACTGAAAGAAAGGAAGCAAGTAAGGGAGGAAGGAAGAGAGGGAGAGAGGGAGGGAAAGAGAAGAGGAGAAAGAAAGGGAAGAAAGGAAGGAGTAAAGAAAGAAAGGAAGGAAGAAAAGAAAGGAGGGAAGGAAAGAGAATGAGAAAGGAAGGAAACATTATCAAGGAAAACACATTCCCCACACAGGCCACATCAAAAAATGTGTTTAGCTTATCATTTCTATTATGAAGTAAACAGAATTCTTTGGTCCTCCATTATCATGATCAGTCATCTTATTGATCAGAGTTCTAAAGTCTTTGAGAATTGTTCATTTTTACAATATTGATATTAAAGTATAAACTAATCTTATTCTGTTTATTTCATTCTGCATCATTTCTAAAAGTCTTCTGAGATCTCTCTGAAATTATTCATTTCTTACACTTCAAAAGTATGATATTTTATTTGTGTTCAACGATTCACCAACTAATAAGCAATCCCCTAATTTTTATCATTATAAAATAATTGCTATATTTTTGTACAAATAGGACCTTTTCTTCCTTTTTTGTATCTCTTTATGATAAAACCTTAATAGTGGTATGGTTGGGTAAAGGGGCATGTTCTATTTAGTAACTGTTGGGGCATAATTCCAAACACCTCCAGATCCTATTAACAATGTACTAAAGTACCTATTTTTCCATAGTCCTTCAAGCATATCTCATTTTCCTTTTTTGCTAATTTAACCAATTTAATGAGTAGAGGTGAAACCCAAAGTTCCTTTTAAATCTCATATCTCTAATTATTAGTGGTCTGGAACAATTAAAAAAAATTTTTTTTCAAAACATACGCATGGATAATTTTTCAACATTGACCCGTACAAAACCTTGTGTTCCAAATTCCAGCCTTCTTCCCCAACCTCCTACCCTAGATGGCAAGTAATTCAATGTATGTTAAATATGCGCATTCTTCTATACATATTTGTACAATTATCTTGCTGCCCAAGAAAAATCAGATCAAAAAAGGAAAAAACTATAAAGAAAACAAAATGCAAGCAAACAACAACAAAAAAAGTGAAAATACTATGTTGTAATTCATACTCAGTTCTCACAGTCTTCTCTCTAGATGTAGATGGCTTTCTCCATCATAAGACCATTGGAACTGGCCTGAATCATCTCATTGTTGAAAAGAGCCATGTCTGGAACATTTTTTAATATGGCTACAAAGAGCTAAAATTTTTCTCTCAAGAACTACCTTTTCATATCCTTCAATTATTTACTAATTTGGTAACTGCTCTTATTCTTACAGATTTGAATTAGGTCCTCACATATAACTCTTTGAAATGAGGCTTTTGTCAGAGTAATTTGCTGCAAAAATTTTTCCCAGTTAATTGGTTTCCTTCTTTTACTACATTAGACTTGTTTATGCAAAAATTTCAAATTTAATATCATTAAAATGGTTCATTTTCTCTTTTAAGTAAATCCATATAAATCCTATGGCACTGAATAAGTAAATTAATTTAGATAGTATTGTCATTTTTATTATATTTACTTGGCCTACCCATGAGCAATTGATATTTTCCAATTATCTGTATTTATTTCTGTAAATAATGTTTTGTAGTCATGCATATGATTTTTATGTATTTATTGGTAGGTAGATTACCAAGTATTTTATATATGTTGCAGTTTCTCTCACTGCTAAATTTTATAAGTACTATATAGAAATTCTGATGATTCATGTGGATTTATTTTATTTAGTATAATTTTGATGAATTTAAATTTTCAGTTAATTATTTTTTATTTTTTATAACAAAGATTAAAGATGGAAAAAGAAAAAAGTCTAGCAAAACCAACCACCACACTGTCCTATTCAGTTTATTCACTATACTGTATCTCTAACTCCCCCACCTCTTCAATGAGAGGAGAAAAGTATATTTTCTCAACTCCTCCTCTAGAGCCAAGTTTATTCACTATCTCATTTTGTTGTTCTTTCCAATTACACTGTAGTAACTATTATATTGTTTCCCATATTCTGTTTATTCATATCCATAATTTCTCATCTATTATCCTATGTTGTCCTGAATTCTTTGTTAGTCTTCATTCCTTATTGGCTTAATAAAATTCCATCACATCCATGTGCCATTCCCTAATTGATGGGCAACTACTTTGTTTTCTCTTCTTTGTTATCCTACAGGCAGAATACAATTACTTAAACCATTGATTTAAAACTTCTGGTTGAAGATTAGAAGGGAAGTAGAAAACTGAGGGAAAAAAATTTATTTCCAGGGTTTCTGATAAAGGCCTCATTTCTAAAACATAGAGAGAATTAAGAGAATTAACTGACTCAAATTTATAAGAATACAAGCCATTCTTCAATTGATAAATAGTCAAAGCATTTGAACAAACCATTTTCAGACAAAAAAATTAAAGCCATTTCTAGTCATATGAAAAAATGCTCTAAATCACTACTGATTAGAGAAATACAAATTTAGGCAAATGAAGAACCACTTCACACCTCTCAGATTGGCTAAAATGACAGGAAAAAAACAGTGATAAATACTGGAGGGAATATGGGAAAACTGGGACATTAATACATTGTTGGTGGAACTGTGAATGGATCCAACCATTTTGGAGAGCAATTTGGAAGTATGCCCAAAGGGCTATTAAATTGTGCATACCCTCTGATCCAGTAGTGTCTCTACTTGGTCTGTAGATCATAAAGATCATAAAGGAGGAAAAGGGACTCATACATGCAAAAATGTTTGTGGCAGCCTTCTTTGTAGTGGCCAGAAACTGGAAACTGAGTGGATGCCCATTAATTAGAGAATGGCTGAATAAATTATGTATATGAATGTTATGGAATATTATTGTTCTATAGGAAATGACCAAAAGGATGATTTCAGAGAGACCTGGAGAGACTTCTAAGAACTGATGCTAAGTGAAATGAGCAGAACCAGATCATTGATCACAACATGTATTCTTACCTTTCTTGTTGTTTGCTTGCTTGTTTTTTTCTTTCTCATTTCTTTTTCCTTTTTGATCTGATTTTTCTTGTGCAGCATGATAAATATGAAATTATGTTTAGAAGAAATGAACATAGAAATTCCATAAGACTCCTACAGAGTGGATTTTTAGATGAGAAGGGGCTTAGAGATCATCAATCTCCTAATTTCATGAAGGGGAAAATTGATTTTGATTGATTATTTAGGAATCACCCTAGATTCTCTGACTCTTCCCCCACCCCCCAAGCAATTGTTCCCTCTGCTGCATTAGGTTTCCCATATGAATTTTTTGTTATTATTGTTTTGTATTGTCTTTTTTGGTTTTTAAATGAGATGATATATACTGGCAACTGTACCCTTGATCCTTTTTTTTTTTTTTTTGATAGAGAATTTCAAATATATTTATGAGAAAATCTGACCCTTACTATCCCTGGAGACAGATTCTTGAAGAATTTTTTGTTTTTGTTTGTTTGTTTATGTTGCTTGGACCTAACTTTAATATTAAGTCACAATTATCTATATCTTCATTTTTTTTTAATAACTTTTTATTGATAGAACAGGGTAATTTTTTACATTATCCCTTGCATTCACTTCTATTCTGATTTTCCCCCTCCCCCAGATGGCAAGCAGTCCTTTACATGTTGAATAGGTTACAGTATATCCTGGATACAATATACGTGTGCAGAACCGAACAGTTTTCTTGTTGCACAGGGAGAATTGGATTCAGAAGGTATAAATAACCCGGGAAGAAAAACAAAAATGCAAGCAGTTTATATTCATTTCCCAGTGTTCTTTCTTTGTATATCCCCATTTCTAATCTGCATCTTTAAATCCTTGTCTGAGACACAGCCTTGGGTACCAACATATTGGGATGGATTCTGCAAACTGAACTTCTTTCTACTTCTCCTTTGATACTTCCAATTTATGTGAGTCAGTTGGAACAAATCACTGTATTTCCCCAAAACTGTTTCCTTATCTGTAAAATGAACATGGAATTTCAGAATATCAGAGATGGCCAGAGATTAAGTAAGAAAACCTGCTGAAATTAAGTCCTTTGGGAGAGAGATGGCAAGTACAATGGAAAGAGCACTACATATAGTAGTTCAAATCCATCCCTGGTGCTTATTCCCTTCTTGTGTGACCTTAGACAAGTCAATCAGGCCTTAGTTCCTTCGACTGTAAAATGAAACTAGATGATTTTGTACTAGATGATGTCCAGGATCCCATCCAGTTCTGAAGCTATGCTCCTATGGTTACTCTGGATCTCAGATTTCTTACCTGTAAAATGGGAATAGAATCATAAAATATGAGATCTTCAAGGGACATAAGATATCATTTCATCTCTTATTTTACAGATAAAAAGTCAGCTCAGAGAAGGAGAGAGGTTAGCCTACAGACACATATCCTAATAAGAGGCAGAGCTGAGATTCAAATCAAGGTCTTCAGAATTCTTCCCTCCTAGAGGTAAGATGAGGAAAACACTTTGTAAATGTTAAAGCTAAGACAGAAATAAGAGCTGTTATTTTTTCCAGCATGAATAATACTTGTGGGAGGAATTCCTTT
The DNA here is from genome assembly GCF_016432865.1 of Antechinus flavipes. Taxonomy (NCBI): domain Eukaryota; kingdom Metazoa; phylum Chordata; class Mammalia; order Dasyuromorphia; family Dasyuridae; genus Antechinus; species Antechinus flavipes. The sequence continues at coordinate 658,519,422 of NC_067398.1, read as the reverse complement.
TTTGTCAGGCAGACAGCCACAAGCCAAACCAGTGTTTTCTAGGAGAATTACCAGCCACCTATTATCTGACCCCATTGTCATTGTTGGATGGATGCTACTTCCCATCTGGAAGCTGTACATTCTGATACAACTTCAACATCAAATTGGGTATCCATTTCCTCTTCTATAAAATGATACCCTTCAAAGCACAAGGCCATGGGGTTGTGCAGGGCTATCCAATGAATCTTTGGGTACCAAGGAAGCCAAAGGAAGCGAGTCCAGGGAGCCCTGGTCAAGAAATTTCCCACATTACCCTGATTTGTACTTCTCGATCAGGAAATCTTATGTGACCCTGTAGCTATTGTGGGGAGCAGAACTTGGTCCTGATCCGGGATTGCATCTAAGGTGAGAATCCCCACTGAGGAAATTCTCTATCAATGAAGGCTGGAACCTTGTTTTTCAATTTATTGTCTTAGGTTGTATCTGGGGCAGCTAAGAGGCTCGAGGACTTGCCTAGGCTGTATCACGGCGGACACTTGGACCTTGGTCTTCCTGGCTTTGAAGTCAGCCCTCTATTCACACCACCGTGCTGCCTCTCTGGGAAGATAAACCAGAAATGAGAGAATCTTAGGTCCCAAAGGGAGCCCAGCCAATCCATGGCTGAATCAGAATCCTTTCCTCAATAGACCCAAGGTTCTCCTTGAAGGCCATCAGTGAAGAAGCCCATTCCCCTAATGATAGAAAGCTCTAATTGATAGGAAGTTTTCCCTTGCACCCAGACCTAAATCTGGCTCTCTGCTTCTAGTCTTGGCTCTGGCCCTTACTAGCTGTGTGATGTTGACTAAATCACAATGTCTCCCAGGAGCATCAGTTTCTGTATCTGCAAAGTGGGGATGAAAATATTTACACTGAACTACTGCACAGGATTTTTGCCTATAAATCCTAAATGTGCAATTGAACTGTTCTTATTATGAGCTATTGTTACTCATGACTCCCTGGTTGTGTGCCTCCATTCTGGTAGATGCTCTGAGGGACTAGTGCTGCTTAATTGGTCTGTTAGATTTAATTGCTGGAGAACCAAAGATGATAGGACTAACCCATTCAATACACATATAACTCTTGTATGTAAAAAGGCTTTACTAAAACATTAAACAAATCAATCAAATTTTCCTCTTATCTATGAACCATAGAAACTCCAATAAGAGCAATACCAAAACAAACAAATAAATAAAACACAGAATATTTGTGATCTGCTCTTGTTTTTCTAACTAATGGTTTCTTTATCTTCCTCTCATAGGCTGTCACCATTTATGGCCTCATTCGTTTCAGCCTGTAACCTGTACTTAGGGAGATCATCAGCAAAAATCCTTTTTTATATTATTGCTCTGTAAGGAATGACCAGCAGGATGAATACAGAGAAGCTTGGAGAGACCTACATGGACTGATGCTAAGTGAGATGAGCAGAACCAGGAGATCATTATACACTTCGACAACGATATTGTATGAGGATGTATTCTGATGGAAGTGGATTTCTATGACAAAGAGACCTAACTGAGTTTCAATGGATAAATGATGGACAGAGACAGCTACACCCAGAGAAGGAACACTGGGAAACGAATGTGAACTATTTGCATTTTTGATTTTCTTCCCGAGTTATTTTTACCTTCTGAATCCAATTCTCCCTATACAACAAGAGAACTGTTCGGTTCTGCAAATATGTATTATATCTAGGATATACTGCAACATACTTAACATATATAGGACTGCTTGCCATCTTGGGGGGGTGGAGGGAGGGAGGGGAAAAAACAAAACATAAGCGAGTGCAAGGGATAATGTTGTAAAAAATTACCCTGGCATGAATTCTGTCAATACAAAGTTATTATTAAATAAAATAAAATTTAAATAAAAAAAATCATCTCCTTATCTTTTTTTTACTTTTACTTAGCTGAGTAAATGCTGAATATCCTAGTGAACAGTAAATTTCTTGAGGTAGATAAATGTCTAGTTTTTGTGTCCCCAGCTCCTGGAACATAATGAATGCTTTATAAAAGTTGGCAAAATGAGCTGTCTGGTATTCTGCAGAGAAGCTTTCTCTATAGGTGTAGGTTTCCTCAGATCAGTGATTTCCAGAATGTACAAGGGAGTGTACAGGACATTGAAGTATAGGAAGACATTTTAGAACGTATATTTCTATCTATTTTTAAAAAGAAAAGGAATTTAAGCTTTACTAATTTTTTGGTATCTTGACTGGACCATAAATCAGATTGTTTTGTATGATGGAGGTGAAATATCTTGAAGAAGGAGTTGGAATTTCATTCCATGGCGTATTTGACTGTGGCACCATCAATCAAGCAACTAAGCAAGCCTGTATTTATTCCACTCTGTCTATGTTCCAGACATTGCTCTAAGCACTGGAGAATACAGAAAAAGAGAAAAATATTGTCCTCTCAACATGAGGGTGACAACATGCACATGACTGTGTTAACAACCAAAAAATAACTATCATTTATATAGTGCTTAAAGTTCATTTATAGTGCTTTGCACAGAGCCTTACAAATATTATCTCATTTCTTCCTCACAACTCTTAGAAATAGGTATTATTGTCATGCTCACTTTACAGATGAGGAAACTTAATTAAAGGTTTAGTAACTTGTCTAGAATCACAAACCTAATAAATGTGAATTAGGGTCTTCCTGACTTGGTTCAGTATTCTATCCACTGAGGAGAGGGACCCACAGATGAAAAGAAAGTACCTTTTAAATGTATGACCAGTTTTGTCTCAGCCAATAGTCACAGAGGCTCATATAGCCAAATATTCCATGCGTGCTCATAAGGGCTAGGCTTAATCAGAGATCCATTATGTGTATAATTTAGAAATAGAATAAATATATATATAGATTGAGGACATACACAATTTTTTAATTTAATGGGGCTTGTGATTAAAACAATCAGGAGACTCCTGTTCTAGATCCCAGCTTCTTAAACCGTGGTTCATGACCTCATATAGGGTCTCATAATTGAATGTGTGGGTTGAGAGGTTATGATTTATATTGGTAAATATTTCATTTGTAAGTATCTATTTTATATATCTATATATGTTTCTTGGGTGAAGAGGAATTAAGAGTGGGAAAAGTTTCAGCAGCTCTGTTCTTTTTTTTTTTTAAATGTTCAATCATTTTTTAAAATTTTTAATAGCTTTTTATTTACAAATTATATGCATGGGTAATTTTGCAGCATTGACAATTGCCAAACCTTTTGTTCCAATTTTTCCCCTCCTTCCCGCCCCCTGCAGATGGCATGATGACCAATACATGTTAAATATGTTAAAGTATAAATTAAATACAAAATAAGTATACATGTCCAAACTGTTGTTTTGTGTACAAAAAGAATTGGACTCTGAAATATTGTATAATTAGCCTGTGAAGGAAATCAAAAATGCAGGGGGGCAAAAATATAGGGATTGGGAATTCTATGTAATGTTTCTTAGTCATCTCCTAGAGTTTTTTTTGCTGCGTGTAGCTGGTTCAGTTCATTACTGCTCCATTGGAATTGATTTGGTTCATCTCATTGCTGAAGAGAGCCAGGTCCATCAGAATTGATCCTCATATAGTATTGTTGTTGAAATATATAATGATCTCCTGGTCCTTAAGCAGCTCTGTTCTAAAGGATTTACCTAGTCCCTCTGAAAATCAATGATGATGTCTTGGGCTGTGAAAGAACGATTTCCTTTGCATTATGGCCTGCTTTCTTAAAGAAACAAGCGTGCTCCAAATGTGTTGGACTTTACACAATTGAAAACATAGTCTAATAAAGTATTGTTGGCTTTTTATTATTTTGGTTTCTTTACATCTCCCAAATGAGTTTCATTTTCTGGAGTTCCAACAAATCCCATGCAGAGTCCATCTGGTCCAGTTGTTTGCAGCTCGGTGCCCAGGAGGCCAAGGACAGAGGGAGCAATGTCTGCATCCTGTTTAACTTGACGCTGACCCTGCTTTGCCTTGGCCGGTGACTGACCTAATTCCCCTGCACAGATGCCCGCCCAGAATCATGGAGTAAAAGAGCTAGGATGGCTCCTGAGGGATGGGAAAGCAATTGGAACCATGACATCTTGAGCCAAAGAAATTCGGATCTCCTTGGAAGACTGCTTCTGAAGTTCCAGGGCCATTTCTGAGTGCCCATCATGAAAGCAGATTGACAGACTGGGGTATATAAAAGTGATTAATGGATTAATGGGAGGAACTGGAAATGCTTATTGTCTCTGAAAGGCTAACCTGGGGAAGGCTAGCATCAGTCCCTTGGGTCCAGATGGCAGAACTAAGGGCAGTGAAAAAGAGATGCAGAGAAGCAGGCTTGATTTGAGAATTTCAACCAATTAGGTCCAGTCTTAAATGGAATGGACTGGAGGGAGCATATGTCCCATCTTTGGAGGTCTTCATCTTGTTGATTTAGTATTAGGTCTGGGTTGGAAACAAAAGAAGGCCTTGCATGTGCTTTCAAACTCCAAATGATGTGATTCTGTGATTTCGAGATTATAACCCTACTAATGCAAGTCAATATATATAGTGAAGCAGGTGCCGTGAGGATCTGAGTGCAGATTACTCAGAATAGTAACCTATTTACATCGCTTTTTAAAGTTCCCGAACTGTGAATAGGGGAATTATTCAGAGCCTTTCTGGCAAGGTTTGTGTTTTGCTTCCTCCAGATCACAATGACACACTAAGGTAGGATTTTGTAGAGTGTGTACAGCTACAATTACTGACCTCCCTGGCTTCCTTTGAGTCCCAACTAAAATCTCACTTTCTACAAGAAGTCTTCCCCAAGCCTTTTAATTCCAGGCTTAATTTTCTAATTATTTCCTCTTTGCTGTAGCTCCAAGGAGCTGTAGCATACACAGTGGCCAGACTTGTCTGGCAGATGGGCTAAACCAAGTTGAGGGTAACCTGTGAGGGATCTTCCTCAAGCACGTGAAGACTTACCCTTGACAGAATGGGCTGATGAGAACAATTTGTTCCATTGACTACAAAGTTGGTTGAAGCAGGAACTGAGGAGAGCTTAGAACTTGGTCAGGCACTGGAGATACCAAGGTCATCCACTACATCCTCAGAACACTTCATCTGCCTAGCTGTGTGACCCTGGGCAAGTCACTTAACCCTAATTGCCTCAGGGAAAATAAGTAAATAAATGCTTGTTTCCTTTCTTCTCCACCTGAACCTTCCTTCAACATTCCACTACCCCTTGACTTCTCTTCCTCTGTTAGTGAGTTCTTCCCAGGATGAGGCTGGATCTGATCTCAGAACTTCCTGACTCCAGGTGCATCTGTATCCCCAGCACAAGGTAAGGTACAAGGTAAGCACAAGGTATCCTGGCCAAGGAAAGACCTTCATAAATGCCCCTTTCCTTGCCTTGCCTGGCTTCCTCCAGTATTCAGTGAAGGTTCCCTCTGAGGGATTTGTGACCCCCTGAAGCTGTCAGGGTGCCTTCCTCCTGAAAGCCCTCAGCTCACAGTTATGGATCTGGTCTGCATTTCTCCATGGGCCTCTCATAGCCCCCAGAAGAACCGATCCCCTGAGACAGGAGGCCTTCATGAACCTAGACTTAGCCCTGGCCCTAGATCAATGTTTGTTCGTTTGAAAGAATGCTGGGAAAGTAAAGAAAGCAGGGCAAAGAACAGAGTAACAGGTGAGACAACAACCCCTCACCCCGACCCCACCCTGGGGCAAACATGGGGAAAGTGGGGCTAACTAACAGCTGACAAACTGACTTTTCTTCCCATCCCCCGCCCCACCCCACACTTTGTGTTTGCCCGGAGGCGTCCTTTGTGTCAAAATAAAACAGAGCAATATGGGAGTTGTGGCAGCTGCTGGTAATCCTGGGTAACTGGGTGATCGCAGTTCTGGGCTGCAGTGGGTTAAGCTGATCAGATGTCCATGCACACTAAGGTCTGCATTATAGTGATGGAGGAAGGGAGGGAGGAAAGGAGAAAGGAAGGAGGAAGGAAGGGAGCAAGGGAAGAAGGAAAGAAGGGAGGAAGGGAGGGAGGGAAGGAAGGAAGGAAGGAAGGGAAGGAAGAAGGAAGGGAGGGAAGGAGGGAGGAAGGAAGGGAGGGAGGGAGGAAGGAAGGAAGGGAGGGAGGGAGGGAGGGAAGAAGGAAGGAAGGAAGGAAGAAGGGAGGGAGGAAGGAAGGGAGGGAAGGAAGGAAGGAAGGAAGGAAGGAAGAAGGGAGGGAGGAAGGAAGGGAGGGAGGAAGGGAGGGAGGGAAGGAAGAAAGGAAGAAAAGGAAGGAAGAAGGGAGGGAGGAAGGAAGGGAGGGAAGGAAGGAAGGAAGGAAGGAAGGAAGAAGGGAGGGAGGAAGGAAGGGAGGGAAGAAGGAAGGGAGGGAAGGAAGGAAGGAAGGAAGGAAGGAAGAAGGGAGGGAGGAAGGAAGGGAGGGAGGGAGGGAGGGAAGGAAGGAAGGAAGGAAGGAAGGAAGGGAAGGAAGAAGGGAGGAAGGGTGGGAGAAAGGAAGAGAAGAAAGGAAGGAAGAGAGGAGGGAGGAAGGAAGGGAAGAAAGAAGAATAGAAAAGAAGGAGGAAGGGAGGGAGGAAAGGAAGGAAGGCAGGGAGGAAGTAATGAGTACCAGACGTGGAATCAAAGAACCTGGTTTAAATCTGGCTCAGTTCATTAAAACCTACACATCCTTGCACATCCTCTATCTGGCCTCTCACTCTGCTGCCATTTGCCTGGCTCATTGTGAAAGGCTTCTCCTTCAGAGTGAAGCTTCCCTTCACCGCTGGATGCCTAGTGCTCGAGCCTGGGCCGGGGGTCAGGAAGAATCTGACCTCCGAGTGATCCGGGCCCGGCACTTCACCCTGTTTGCCTCAGTTGCCTCTACTTGTCTATTTGTCTTCCTGCAGAAGGAAAGGGCAGACGCTCCAGGGCCGCTGTCAGGAAAGCCTCAGATGGGCTGGTGAAGAGTGGGGCCCGGCAGAACCCCGGGGCTGGACAAGACTCCCAGCAGGGAGCCCGGAAGGCGGCTGGCCCACACCCTCTCCCTGAGGACCTCCACGGAGGCAACTCTGGGAAATCCCTTGACAATGCTTGTGTGACTTTGGGCAAGTCACAAGCAGACACTCAAGAAATGTTTATTGATTCCTTCATTCCCTGTGGCGCGGCTGATTCCGGACTTTGCCACCACAGGAGAGCCGCCTTCTCCCCTATCTGGAGCATGCCTCTGCCATACCAGCCCCTTTCTCCCATGGGCAAGTTCCATTTGCTTTGCCTGTATTTGGGACGTGGGTGCTGGGCACCTGTGCTTCATTCCCTCCTGGCTGTGCTTTAGACTCCAACTTCATGCCCCTCTGAGGACCTTCTCTCCTCTCTCCACTGCACTCCATTCCTCTTTCCAATTCCCTTTTATGTGTTGTCTTTCCCCATTAGAATGGAAGCTTCTTGAAGGTAAGAACTATCTTTCTTTTTGCTTTTATTTATATCTTCAGCCAACAGCTCCTGACACATAGCTAGAACTTAATGAATTCTTGCTGCCTTGAAATAAGAGGCATAGCTTGGGTTAAATCTAATAAAATAAAGCATAATTGAGATAAATGACTTTTCATAGAGTTGTTTTAAAAACAACAATAGCTTGCTAAGATCTGGATGGATAAAGCACAATGAGATAACAATTTAGCTAAAAAAAGGCCTGAAAGGTTTTAGTGCCTTTAATGGCACTCCAACACACTTCCCCTCCCCCAACTTCTCCCAGAAACAAAGACCTATTTTTTATTTTTTAAATAATAAAATTTTCAAAAATGTTGAAGTCAGGGCTGCGAAGAAGAATTATGCAACAGAAGTGTTTTTGGTTACCAAAAACTAGATAAGGTGGACTAGTCATGTAGTAAGACTAAGTCCTCATCTTCTCTTTAGGCTTGGACCCAGCTGACCAACCCCTTCTTGGGCATAAGTTTTCCTTGAAGATGGGATTTTTTTTTGATGGGATTGTTTTATGTCAAGTAGGTAGCACAGTAGGTAGAATCCTAATTCTTTATTTTTTTTTAAAAAAACTTTCCCCCTTCAATATTATTTTATTTTTCCAATTACATGTAAAAATAATTTTCAGCATTCACATTTGTAAGATTTTGAGTTCCAAATTTTTTCTCCCTCCCTTACTTCCCCTTTCTTCAAGACAGCAAGCAAATGATAAAGGTTATATATATATAATCACTTTAAACATATTTCCATATTTGTCATGTTGTAAAAGAAAAGTCAGAAAAAAAAGGAAAAAATTTGAACAAAAGTGAAAATAGCATGCTTTGATCCACATTCAATCTCTCTCTGAATCTAGATGGCATTTTCCATCACAAATCCATTGGAATTATCTTGGATTACTGCCATGCTGCGAAGAGCTAGGTTTATCATAGTTGGTCATCACACAATCTTGTTACTGTATACAATGTTATCTTGATTCTGCTGACTTCACTCAGCATAAATTCATGTAAGTCTCTCCAGGCCTCTCTTAAATCATCCTGCTGGTCATTTCTTACAGAACAATAATATTCCATAACATTCACATCCCCTAACTTATTCAGCCATTCTTCATGATGGGCATCCATTCAATTTCTAAGTTCTTGCTATAAACACTTTGCACATGTAGGTCCTTTCCCCTCTTTTATGATCTCTTTGGGATACAGACTCAGTAGAGACACTGTATGCACAGTAGATGGAATTCTGGACCTCACATGAGGAAAACTAGTGCCTTCAGACACTAGTTTTGTATCCCTGAACAAGTCACTTTTGCCTCAGTTTTCTTATCTGGAAATGGGGATAATCATAGTAGAGGTGTCAGGAGGATCAAGTAAAATAAAATTTGGGGGAGAGGGGCATACCAATTTGGGCATTGCTTTATTTTTGCTATTAGTGGGATCTTGAAACTCCTAAAATAACATTAATTAAGCGAGGTACCAGTTGTACAATTTCCAATTTGACCACTGTCTTTTCAGCACTTTGAGCAATTACATGATTCTCTTAGTCTTCTTTTTATAGAGCATCGTTGGTAGGGAAAAGTGCCTGCATCTTTCTTCTCTCCTGCCTTGCCACATAGGGTCTTTTGTTTGCTTCCATATCCTCACACTGTACGTGAATTATTCAGCCAGTTTAACACTATCCTTGTTTATGAGCTGCTGAGAACTGCAGGAAATTTTGCCTTAGTATTGTTGTACTGCAGTAGAGACAAATTTTTTTCCCCTAGTGTATGAAGCACACACTTCTTTGAGTACAATGGCAAAGAAGAGCAAAAGGTGCAAAAGGGCACACTTCCTCCTCAATCTTGCAGAAATTTATTTGGATTGACTCCCCAGGAACATTCTGTCATTGCAATAGCTCAGGCACTTGAGAGGTCTGTTTCTCTCTCTCTCTTTCTCTCTCTCTCTCTCTCTCTCTCTCTCTCTCTTCCTCCCTCTCTTCCTCCCTCCATATCAGTTCCTGTTCTGTATTTTAAAATGGATTTATGAAAGGCTGCCATCATGGACATTAGATACCCCAACATCTGGAGTGTGTCCAATTTTTTCATAGGATCAATTTTTATTTGCAGCTTGGGTTTTTATATGAAATTATGTTGTTATTGTGGAAAAACTGTCACCTTCAAAATATATATACTGGTAGTCTAGACTGACTTATTTTGGTTTGATCACTGATTGGTAAAAAGTAAACAGAACTGCTGCTTTAATACTGGTATTTTGGGTGAGGTTGAAAGTTCTGTGAGCTAAAATAATTGAAATAGTCACATTTCAAGTTCTAAAACCTGCATTTGCTGTGGAGTAAATCTGTCTTGTGCTCTAGCCATCCAAAATATGTGTAACCAAGCTGTCTGTTCAAAGACAGCTTGTATGTCATTAAAAAAAAATAAATTCACTTATTAAACTGAAGTTCACTTTTTGAAAATTCACGAGTATATCAAACATTTTGCCCCTTGTTTTCAATTGACAGAGTAAAGACAAAATTATCCGTTCCCACCTTAGTGGAAGTAAAAGGGGAAAAGAAAGGCTCTATATAGCACGTGGATTGGGGTTTCACTAGTTTGAGCTAAGGTACCTCTGGAGCTTTAGGGATCATTTAAATACAATAGCAGTAGGTTTGTGCCAGGTGGTAACACTGACTTTGTCTTTAACTGCCAGGAGCCATCCAGTATTTAGTTGGTAGAATGTTTCTAAATGCAATTAGAGCACGCCTTCTAAGAACCCTAAGTACCTGGTGCCTGAGTTATGTTAGAAACCTGCATTTGTCTCTCCCTGGGTCCTTCAGGGGCCTTAGGAGCAGTCAGGAAGTCTAGCAAACAATTCCCTAGTTGTGTAGTCAGGCAGTTCTCCAGGGGAAGGCTCTTCTTGCCACTGAAACTTCCTCCTGCCTTGGAGCTGACGGGTTGGCTTTGGTGATGGGGATGATCCCTTTATGGGGAACAGAAAGGGTTGGGGAAGACCACGGGAAATGATGCAAAGTCCTGCCTTTTCAAATTCCGTTTTCTCTCTTGTGTGGAAGCTTTCAGTAGAGCTGCTGGAAAGTGCTCTTAAATCGTAATTATTAACCCTTTAATTCAGCAGCCAGCTCCACTACGAATAGCATCTAGCTTCTTGGACTAAGAGTGTTGATTCTGCTCTTTGAGACAGCTTCCTAGGTATTGGGAGATCAAGGAGAGATAACATAGCCTAAAGCAAAGGAGTTTTGGGTTTTGGCATCTTATTAATTTTTTTTTTTCTGACACCAGGGGGTTCTACCCCCTAGCCCTCTTCCCTGTCTTCAGCTTTAGTTATCTTATCTACAAAAAGAGACAATAATACTTAAGTAATATGGTAAGGAAAGCCTTTATAGGCCTCCAATAGTCAGTCTATCAATAAGCATTTATTGAGTGCTTATTATGCAGCAGACACTGTGTTAAGTGCTGGGGATTCAAAGAAAGGCAGGAAAAAAATCCCCACTCTCGGGGAGTTTACAACCTACTGGGAGAGAGAATATGAAAACAATTATGTACAAAGAAGACATAGCCAGGATAAATTGGAGATTTGTGGCCCAGTGAGTAAAACACCAATTAGGAAGAAGATCTTCTTGAGTTCAAATTCAGACACTCGTTTGGTGACTCAGGGCAAGTCACAACCCTGTTTGCCTCAGTTTCCTCATCTGTAAAATGAGCTGGAGAAGGAAATGCCAAACATGTCAGTATCTCTGTCAAAACAAACAAACAAACAAACCCAAATGGGGTTTGAACAACAGAAAGAAGGTTGCTTTAAGAGCTTCTTGGAGAGGGAGAGATTTTAGTTGGGACATGAAGGAGGCCAGGAGGTGGAGATTCCTTCCATTAGGTGAAAAGGGAGAAAGCTCCCAGGCATGAGAGAGAGCCAAAGAAACTGCAGGACCTTGAGATGGCAGATCTGGTTTAAGGACAAGTCAGTGGGTCAGGTTTACTGTATCTAAGATAAGGGATGGTGATGATGAAGTCCTGGGTCTCTAAGTGGGGACAGCTTGAAGTAGGAACAAAATTACTCCTTGAGGGAAGCAGGGAAGGACACAGATGGGATTAGCTCAATTTTATAGTGCCATCCCTGTGGAGGTTCTGGGAGGGGAAGGTGAGCAAAGAGCCGAAGGGGAAAGGGTGGGATTTAAGAGATAAGTCTGTGTAAGGTCACCTGTAGGTCACCTAGGCTGTGTAAGGTCACCTGCCTCACTTCTCCTTCAGAGCCGCCTGAGTCCAATGACTGGAATGGGAGACCTAGGTCTTTTAAAGCTAAGGTCTTTTACAGGTTTTCATTTGTCTAAGGCAGCATTCATTCAGTAATTAAGACTAAGTAAGAATGGAGAATTTTACCCAGTCCAATTAAAAAAAAATTCATCTAGGAGTAGGAGACCTTCAGAGTTCCTAAGCCAAAATAGAAACATTTGTTATTTACATTCACTCGGAGCCAATCTGGGTCCAAATACTGAGCAAGAGGGGCTCACTTGCGACCTATTGTTGGTCAGTCAATAAGAGCCAGAGTGATTTGGGTTTAAGGTTAGGTGCTAATCTGATATATTGCAAGTGCTTTATCGATCAAAATTAATATTCCTTTGGCCAGAGCATCCACAGATAAGGGCATGATACCCATGTAGATAAGATACCCATCTCTTGTAGATGGCTTAAATGCAGAAATGGACCTTCGGACTTCCTGCATCGGAATTTATAGATTACAACAGCTGCTAATTAAAATTTTAACTCCACTACAGGAATTTCTCAACCTGGGGTCCATAGATGTGAGACAAGGATCCGTGAAAGGAACTGAATGTGGATCAGAAAAAAAAAAAAGTACATCTTTTCATCATCCTCTGATGAGGATTTAGCATTTCCTTCAATTATTTAAAGACATAATTCCGCAGAGGCAATATCCTCCACCAGACTAGGCTGTCACTAGGGAGTTCAGGATTGAGCTGAACCCTGTTTCCACGACCCTCTCTAGGGTTTTCTTGGCAAAGATTTGGAGGAGTTTGCCGTTTCCTTCTCCAAGCGTAAATTTCTAAGATTAAGTGATTTGTCACACGGCGATGGCGTGTCTGAGACTGCGTTTGAACTCAGGACTTTCTGACCCTAGCGCTCTACCCACTGGACCATCTAGTTGCCTAAAAAGTGCTTGCTGGACCAGGGGGATCTTTCTAGGTCCCAACACTGCCCTCACTCTGCTTCCACTCCGCTTCCCTCGCTTTCCCGGGTCCGGTCGGCTAATTGATCCCCCAGAGCCCTCCCAAAGCACGAGAGCAGCAGCGAACCAGCAGTCGGCGGCGCCAAGGTCCATGACCTGGGGTTCCCTCCCCGATGGAAGTGATGGGTGGGGCTTGGAGGTGGTGGTGTGTTCCCCGTCCCTGGCCCCTGATTGGCCGCGTCATTTAGAGCGCGTGCACGGCCCCGCCTCCTGAGCCCCCCCGCCGCCCCTGCCCCCGCTGCGACTCGCGGGTCAACTAGTCCCGCCACCGCCGGCAGGCTTTGGTCCAACCTCTTCCAGGCAGACGTCGCGGCCCGCCCCTCGGCTGGCTGGACTAAAGGCGGCGGCTCCGCGTGCCGAGCCCGCTATCGCAGCTTCTGCCGCTACTCCGAGGAGCCGGTGCCGGGTGGGCGGGAGGCTGCCTGCACCCCTACCTCAGGGTAAGGCGGCTCTGGCTCGGCGGGGGGCCCGGACTTCTTCCACGTGCGCCTTAACAGCTCGCCACCTGCGCGGCTCTGGGGAGCGTGTGTATCATGGGGGCTAGGGGAGACCCCTGCTGGATTTCCGCACATGCTCTCCGCCTGCCTTCTGGGTCGCTACACATCCCCCCTCCGCCTGCCTTCTGGGTCGCTACACATGCTCTCCGCCTGCCTTCTGGGTCGCTACACATCCCCTCCGCCTGCCTTCTGGGTCGCTACACATCCCCTCCGCCTGTCTAATGAGTCTACACATGCTCTCCGCCTGTCTAATGAGTCTACACATACTCTCCGCCTGCCTTCTGGGTAGCTACACATGCTCTCCGCCTGCCTTCTGGGTCGCTACACATCCCCTCCGCCTGTCTAATGAGTCTACACATCCCCCCTCCGCCTGCCTTCTGGGTCGCTACACATCCCCTCCGCCTGTCTAATGAGTCTACACATCCCCTCCGCCTGCCTTCTGGGTAGCTACACATGCTCTCCGCCTGCCTTCGGGGTCGCTACGCATGCTCTCCGCCTGCCTTCGGGGTCCCTATATATCCATTCCTTCCGCCTGCCTTCTGGATCTCTCTATTTGCCCTCCGCCTGCCTTCTGGCTCCTTTTACGTCCATCCCCTCCGCCTGCGTTCTAGGTCTCTGCACAAGCCCAACTCCCCTTGCCTTCTCGCTCCCCTCTCCCCTCCACTCTGCACTTGTGCCTACATTCTGTCCTTCCCTTCGGCTCTGCTCACTCTCCCCTCCTCCCTTCCCCCTCCCTGAAGCTCTGAGCTTCGGGCCGAAACACCGGAGAATTAGGTCCGAGTCCCCCGACACTTGTCGTTGTGGCACTTTGGGAAAGTCCGTCAGTTGCCGTATCTGGACCCTTGCTTCTGCGGGTCCGCCCAGCATCCCTCAGTGCTCCAAAGTGGAAACTGCCCGTGGGGTCCTTTTCGGTCTTTCACCCTCCAGCCTCGACTGCTTTGTGGGTGCTTTAGTTGGTGGCCGGCTGCGGTGGAGGAGAACCACCCCCAGCTTGATCTCACTGCCTTCCCTGGGCACTCTTGTTGGGGAAGCTTCAGACTGAAGGCTGGCAGGGAGTTCCTAGGACTTTGGGACTAGAGACAAGCGGCCGGCTAGGGAAACTGAGGCACGAGTGGGCGAGTCAGAACTAGCGTCCTGATCTCTTCTCGGGGTCCCTGTGCTGTTCCTGACATCTCCCATAGCCCTTATCGATCCCTAAGTTGCTGTGCAATTCCTTCATTTTTCTGAGGGAACAGTGACACTGAGGGAGTGTATAGCACTAAAAGGGATCCTTGAATAAAAAGTGATGGTGAGTTAGGAATGCATGCAGGTGAGTACTTGGTTGGACTGGCTTGTCCCCCCCCCAAAAAAAAAAAATTAGAATAGTGGTTGCAGTAAAGGGGAACACTCAAAAGTTAGTTGTACTTGAGGTCAGTAGGTCTGGGTCCCTTATCAGTTCATGGACCATTCATGGGCAATGGTAAGTCATTTTGGAATCTGTTTCCTCTAACCTGTAGTGGAAGTAGCATTTGGGAGACAGCCTCTCAACCTGCATTACAAAAATAAATTACACCTGTTGATCTTATGGAACAGATCTTTGAAAACCTTAGAAAGCCATCAAAATACTTTTTCTTAGAGGCTTTTGGGGTTTATGGGAGCTGCCTTTGTTGGATGCACTCTGTTGTTATTCCATGGAGAGGGGAGCTGATGAAAGGTCTTGACAGGATGAGATTAAAAAAAAAAAATCTCTCACCCTGGGAACAAGAGCTAAGGAACAACAGCTCCAGCTGCTGGCAGACTCTCCCAAGAGGCACAGAGGTAGCCTGAGCCCTCCCCCTTGTTTCAGGTGTTGTGGGAAGTTAATCATAATAACATCTCATATTTCAGTATTACCTCTGTTAAATCAGCTCTGGCCTCCAGTAGCCCTGGGGTGTACACGGGGAGTGGCTCATCATCCCCCACTTTGACAGATGAGGAAGCAGATATTTTATCTGGAGGTGGGAGCCTCCCTGGCCCTGCAGCAGAGGACTGTCTAGAGCAGCTGGGAGGGTGGGGCCACCTGGGGGCTCAGGCAGGGGTCCTCCCCATTTCTAGTTGATAAGGGACTAGGCACTCTTCCTTGCTCTGCTTTTAAAAATCTCCATGGTTGGAGGACTTTTGAGGAAGGACAAGAATGAATTCTAAAACAGAGGCTGTGTTAGGTAGAAGGGTTAGTAGGATGTAGAGGATTTCCTAACAAAAGGGACCTTAGAACATGGGATGTCAAAGCTAGAATACAGAACATCAGAGCTGGAAAGGACCTTTGAGATCCCCAGAGCCTAAGGAGAGGCCAGGGGGAGAGGAGGGCGGTTCCTTATAGAGGTGGGAAACAGCAGGATGAGAGGCAAAACTGAACCCAGGATCAGAGAGGCGCCAGCCCCCCCTAGCCATCTGAATGGCCTTCTCCATCATCTGTCTAGATAATCAATTTCTAGATAATTCCAGAAGTTTTTTGAAGTCCTAGTCTAAAAGAGCTCAGTATTGACTTCTCAGTGGCAAAGAATTTTACTAAAAATATAAGTTTTATTGATATCTTTTTGCTAATTGCCTGATTTCCCCTTGTAGCTTTTCCCCCAACCCAGAGTACCATCCTTTATAACAAAGAATTTTTTTAAAAAACTGAAAAAATGTCAACAAAACCAGTAGTGAAACTTTTAAAAAATCTGACAATATATGCAGTATTTCACACCAGTGGGGGACCTCTACCTCAGTAAAGGAGAAGGGGGAAGTATCACTCAACTGGAATTAAGTACCTGTAATGTTCCAGTTAAGCAGTGGGAATAGATACAGGGAAAAAAATACAAAAGAAGGCCCTGGCTTTTCAGGAGTTCATGGTCTATGGTGTCTTCTCATTTCTCTGGACATTTTTAGGAATTTTGCAACCGTTAATTTTGGTTGTTTGGTTTTTTTATAGTCACATATATCTTACTTTCTTGGCTCTTTTTCAATTGCATCAGTTAATATAAGTCTTCCTATACTCTGTTTTTGTCACATTCTTTTCTTTTTGTTGTTGTTTATTTCAGTTGCGTCTGACTCTTCATGGCTCCATTTGGGATTTTTTTAGCAAAGATATTGGGATGGTTTGCCATTTCCTTCTCCAGTTCATTTGACAGATGAGGAGGCAAACAGAGGGAAGTGACTTGCCCAGAGTCACACAGCTAGTAGACTTCTGAGCCCATGTTTGAACTCTTATCTCCTGCCCTCTGCAACTTCTAGCAGACCAGTTAAGCTAGATTGGGCAGAAGAATAACATACTGTTACTGTAGAAAATTAGTGTAAAAAGGTGGCCACCTGCCAAACATGGGATTTCGTTATTTTATCTAAGAGACAGAAGGCAGCCAGGGGATTGATAACTTTTGTTTCTGCTAGTTGCAAAAGGGAACGTGGAAGATGTTCTGAGGGTCAGCTGGGCTGTGAGCTTCCAAGTAGTCAAACCTTGGGAGTGTAAGCTTGGAAGTGATTGATTTATCTTCAAGAAGATAAATCTTCAAAAGTGTTCAAAGGCCATAAATGGTTAAACATAACAATTACAGTGATATCAACTGACATTTTTTATGGTATATTAAAATGAAGTGCTCTACAATAACTTTTCTTATTTGAGCCTTACAAAGTTAGAAATTACAGTATTATTATCTTTATTTTATAGATGAGGAAATCAGAGTTCAAAGAGGTAAATTAACTTGTAATTCATTGTAATTGTCAGTAGATGTAGAGGCCAGATTTGAAACCTTTCTGACTCAGTCTTCCATCTACCTTTTGGAAATGGGGAAGCTAAATACCTTCTAGCAAAGAAGCTAGTGGCTGGGAGTGGGAGTCCCAGAATGAGAGCATTTCAGTATTAGAAGACCATCTAATCTGACTCATTTCTAGAAAAAAGTTCTTGCATCATTTCCAGGAAGTGCCCATCCAAACAGCCTTTGCTTAGAAATCTCTCTAAACTGGCCTTTCCTCAGATCCTGATGTTACTTCTAATTGTTCCTTAGCTTTTTCTTTTTCTTTTCTTTTCTTTTATTCATTCATTTATTTATTTATTTATTTGGCAAATTTTTTATTTTAAACTTAAGTAACAGAATGAGAAAAGACAAAAAAAAAAAAAAACCCTATTGCCATGTACACAGCAGATAATAAGTAAGGATTCATTATAAAATGATAGATTTCCATTAAAAGAAAACCTATATAATAAATACTATACATTGTCTCCAAAGCTGCCCAGCTTTCCTTTGCTTCCTGATTGGTTTTCTTTTTGTTCTCTGCTATGCACTATTTACTTTATTTTTTCCCCTTTCTCCCCCATCACTCCAAAAAAGGCTACGATTAAGTGTGGAACTAAATAGATAGATTGATACATTCACATATCTCTATATCTATCTAGAGATCTCTCTCGATAATCATCATTCTGTGTGTGTGTATACACACATGCACATACACATATAAGACTGAACTATACTTATTTACTCCTATCATGTTTCTCTTCATAAGTCCAAGTCTTTTCATGTTTTTCTAACTCAACCAACTCATTTCCCACACCATAGCAGTATTCCAACTGAATCATATCCTGTCTGAAATTTGCCTATGAAAGTTTTTTTCTCTGTTTTCTGCATTCTTTCTTTTCTTGGCTATATAAGTTATATTCATATAAGAAATTTTTAATTAAAAAATCAAAATGATTCTTTTTATACTCTAACAATGCTCTCATCTTATAATGTAGTTTTAAGGTCTAATACTGCTGAATCTACTTCTTTTGCATCATTTTCCCCTGGTCTCTTCAAAGCTCTTGACCTTTTTTTCTTCCAAATGAGCTCTGGTAGTATTTTTTCTCAATAATTGAATAGTTAATTTTTTTTTAGTAATGTAGTTGAATAAATGGATTATGTAAAATTGTCATTTTAAGAATTAGCTTTACTCACTCATGAGCAACAAATATGACTTCAGTTATTTAGATCTGAGATTGTATAATAAGTGTTTTATGTTTATGTTCGTATAATTTCTGTGTCTGTTTTGGCAGATGTACCTTCTTGTGTTTTATAGCATCTAGGTATTTTAAATTATCTAAAATATTATTAAATAATGTTGCTGACACATAGTGTAGTTTGTTTTTCACTTTTGATTAAATCTATTATAAATTTAATTTTGAGATCATGATTACTATTCCTGCTTTTTTTATATACTAAATTCTGTTTCCCCTCTTTATTTCTATCTTCATGTATATATCATTTTTTTAATGTTTCCTGAAAGCAACATATTGCAGAATTCTTTTATCCACTTCATGATTAAATTTATCCTATTCACATTCTCATTCACTTTCTCAGCTATAATTACTTGTTGCGTATTTCTTCTTATTTTTCCTCCCT
Organism: Antechinus flavipes; assembly: GCF_016432865.1. Classification (NCBI taxonomy): domain Eukaryota; kingdom Metazoa; phylum Chordata; class Mammalia; order Dasyuromorphia; family Dasyuridae; genus Antechinus; species Antechinus flavipes. The sequence continues at coordinate 658,500,885 of NC_067398.1, read as the reverse complement.
ATTCTTCTCACCCTATTTACCCTATCTCTCCTCACCTCCTATGCTTTACTTCTCCTTGGTACCTTGATCTCCTTTAAGAATCTTTTCACTATTTTCTCCCTACCTCTTGCTCTCATTTCTTTCTGAATTTAAAAGACTTTTATATCATTCTAGATATATAATATTCCCTTCTTTGATCCATTCCAGATAAGAGTAAGATCCTAATATCCCCTCCATTAACTGCTTCTACATCAGTTTTATCTTTTATGCTTCATTTGTATAATTCCTGGGTTTTTTTAATCTTTCCCTACAGAGGTTTTTTTTTTTTTTTAAAGACTCACTCCATCATATTCAGCTCATCCCATGCCTTTCTTTCAAACTACCCAAATAATGGGTGGTGATCAGGGAATTTTTTTTCCCCTATCTCTATTTGTTCTAAAACTAAAGGGCAATTTTCCTTGATAATTTCTTGGAAAAAGATTCTTTTTTTTTCCTTATAATTTTCAGATAGCCCACCTAATATTATTTCTCCTTGATCTATTTTCCAGATTGGTTATTTTACTAATGAGATGTTTTACTTTCTTTTTTATTTTTTTATCCTTTTGATTTTGTGTTATAATTTAGGTTTCTTAGAATGTCATTAGCTTCCCCTTGCCCAATCCTAGTTTTCAGGGAATTATTTTCCTTCTTAAGTTTTTGATTCTTTAGTTCCAACTGGTTGACTTTCTTTCCACAATTTTCTTGATTTTTCTTGAATTGCTTCTTTTTCCCCCCTATTTTTTCTTTACCTCTTTTATTTAATTTTTAAAGTCCTTTTAAAGTTCTTCCAAGAACTTTTTTTGTGCTTGGAACCATTTGGCATTTCTCATTGAAAAAGGATTAACTTTTTAAATTCCATTGTCTTCCTCTGAATATTCTTCTGAATATTCCACATCTTCTCTATCCCAATAATTAACTCTCTGTGGTTGGGTCCTTTCTCCTTTGTTTTTTATTATTTATTTATTTTTAATTAAAAAAAAGTTTTTTATTTCTTTTGTTTATTTATTTATTTATTTGTTGTTGTTGTTGTTGTTTTAGCAGCTATTATTGTAATCAAGTTGTTGTCCCCAATATATGGGAAATGAAGCCTTAAGTCTCAGGTTCTTCGGTTATTTTCTGAGGTCTGTCCCAGGGCCCAAACTTGGGCTCACCCCTCTATTACTAAGTCATGGCCAGGGCCCTCCAATCATGCTGCCCTGCAAATGATCTTGCCCCCACAGCTTTCTTTTCTGAAACCAGGGATCCTTCCCCTGGGTAAGTGCCCACAGCCAAAAGGGCCCTTAGCCCTCCCTGTTGCATTAACCAGGTTTATACAAGCTGTCTTCTCTCCGCAGCTGCAGCCCCAGAGGCATGTGGTCAGCATCTCTCAGCCAGGGAAGGTCCTTCCACCTGCTACTCAGCCCTCAGTCCCCAACCCTGCAAAATGAAAGTTTCTAAAGCTGAGGCTGCCTCCCAGGCCGGCTGTCCTTAGGGATGGTCGTTTTGTTGATTCTGCAGTGGACCTGGAGGGGTTTGCATGTGGGCCAGATCTAAGTCCCTGGAGGTTGGGTCTTTCCTTGGCTCTTTTCAGATTGTTTTAGGAGAACCACTGCTTTACTTGTGTTTATTTCTGCTGCTCCCAGTCGGCGATTTTTATCTGTGTAGAGGAAATTTGGAGAACCAAAAGTTTTCTGCCTATTCTGTTATCTTCCCAGAGTCCTTTCCCTCCTTAGGTTTGTTCCCTTAAATGAACCTTCCTCTTGCCAGTTTCCAGTCATTACTCCAGATTCTAACTTCTGGGGCCAGAGAATATCCACTAAGGATATCATCTGGGTCATTGCCTCTATGTCTGAAGCCTTTCCCAGTTTACAGAACAATTTTGAAAGGTTCATTGCTGTGCCTCAGGCCTTTCCGTCTGAAATTCTTATTAAAAACTGGGGGAGAACTAGAAGGGAGAGGGGTGCAAGTGAGGTAGTTTTTGGAGAAAGGGGAAAAACTGCTTGTGTATCTGCACACAAAAAGTTAGAGGCTTTCCTTCTTTGGGAAAGTATAGAAAGATATAGAAAGAAATGTGAAAGGTCCCTTTTGGGACGTAAAGCATAGACTGACAGAGCCAGAGAAGCAGGATGGAGATATATATGTATAAAAAATATATGGCCAAAGACCATATCTCTAGCCTAATTACACCTTTCTCTATTTTACAGATTGAGAAACCGAGGCCCAAAGAGGAAAGAGGCCCAAGAAATTTGACAGTGGCACTCACCTTTTTCTTGTAGCAGGAGCCTCAGAAATTTGTCCAGGAGTTTTCGGTCAGTCTTCCTTGATTAAGTAATAGAAATCCCTCTGTCCTTTAACCTTTTTCTGAAGCTTCTATTATGGGGACTGGGCCACACTTAGAGTCAGGAAGATCTGGGTTAAAATTCTGCCCAAGAAACTTAGCAGTTGTGTGATCTGGGTGAGTCACTTAAACTACTGTCTCCCCTAGTTTCCTGATCTGTAAAATGGGGATAAGAGAACTTAGCTCACTGAGGATGTTGTGGAATCAACTTAGATTAAGTGGGTTCTTTGCAAACCTTAAATCTGTTCTAGAAATGTTAATTATCATGTGAAATTGGAATTGGGGGCGGGGAGAAGAGGGCAGTGTATCCCCTGTACTTTGCTCTGAATGGAGCTGTACACCTGGTTAGAGGGCTGGGAGAATGCTCTTTAGGAAAAGTCTCTGTCTTTTGAAGTCCCTAGGAGGTGTTCTTCCCAAGTCAGGAAAAGAGGTAGAGAATGACTGGTGCAATAGTAACAGCACTCATGCTTTTCTCAGTCCTTAAACAAAGATTATTAACCATTTTGTACATCCTGGACCCATTGGCTGTCAGCCTATGAATCCTTTCACAGAGTAAATGTTTTAAAATATATTTTTAAAAACCCAACTCAAAACAAAATTATCATCCTGGATGATAATCAACAGGATAATCAATGGTTAAAAGCCTATCCTTTGAGTTAGCCTTAGTTATCTGAGAATCAGTTGACATGAGTTTGAATCTCCAGCCCTCTCCTGAGCCTTCTGCTGTGTTAACCTTGGTTGATTCATCTGTAAAATGGGGATAATAATTCCTGCTCTGTGATTCAGGGAGATGAGAAATGTGGGAATAGAATCCCACAGTCTAGCTTATGAGGTCTTCAGGATGATTGAGTGTGGCCCCTTCCACAGGAAGTCCAGAGGGCAGAGCCAGAATCCAAATCCCTGTCCCGGGCCCACCACTGGTGCAGTGGCCGGAGAGCAGCCTAGTGTAGCTAGAGATTTCTTTAGAGTTCTGGGCTGGGTTACTGTAGGCCGTTAGCATTCTTGGCTGCTCCCACTGCTTTAATCCCTGTCCCTTCCTAGCCATTTGATCCTATGTGATTTTTGTTCTTTCTATAACTCTGGAGGAGCCACCCCAAAACACACTGGTTAGTTTGATATTTTGAAGTCACAGCATTTATCTGCCATCCTTTATTCTTGCTCCTAACCAACCAACCTTTTCCCTGATCATAATGTGGATAATTTCTGTGTCCAGTTAAACAAATGGCCTTTGAAGTAGGCAGTGCTGTTATTATCCCCCTTTTATAGGTGAGGAAACTGAGGTCTGGAGGGGTCGAGTAAGGCTTTCATAGGCTGAAGGGGAGGGGAACCTTCTGAAGCCAGCTAGTTCTTTAGTCCATGGAGACTAACTGTCCCACCCAGGGTCCATCAGCATCAGAGGCAGGATTTGAACCCAAGTCTTCTGATGTCAGAGCCAGGTACTTTTCTTGATGTCTTTCCTGTACCTTCTCCCTTGTAAATGGCATCAGGCTATATCCTACGTACACAAACCATGTGATCTTCAACTTCCCTTTGGGGATCCCTGGTGGCTGTCCAGCCCCAGGAGTGACGTCTGACCCCTGGCTGCAGGGAGGTCCGGGGGAGGCTGAAAAAGCCCAGCCCGGGGCCTCTGCACTCCCTGGAGGCCCTGAACCTTTGAGAGACCCATGAGAACCCATGATTTAGCCAGCCTGGTCGGTTGTGCTTCCCTGAAATGTTCGCTCTGGGAGGCCTGGGCTGCCCCCACTTCCTGCTTGCTTACAGCTGACCTGATCGTGCAGTCAGGAGTCACTGAATCACAGAGCGAGGGCGATCGGAGGGTTTGGGGGTGACTCTCCAGACCCCTGCTAAGGCTTCTCCATGCCTTACACTTAGCAGAGCTCACTCCTTTCCCAGGCAGCCTGTCACTGTTCTGGGGGATACTTCTCCAGACCATGTCCTTTCTGGGCTTCTTGGGGCCCTTCTTGGGGCTCCAGAGAACGAGTCTGACTCCTCTTCTAGACCTCTGGATGACCTCATTGCTGTTTACCAAAGCCTTTTTTGGGCAGGTCAAGGAAGACGTTAGAGGAAGAAGTTGCCCACAAATATTTGACTGGAGATGCCCCTTGTAAAACCCAGGAGACGTTCAGAGCCCAGCCAGTTGGTGGTTTGGGTCTCTGCCAGTATTGGCAAAGAACTGGTGCTCAAATGATCTCATTGATCCTTCCCACTCCTGGCCATCTCTTGAGCTGTGTATACTTCCTGTTCTCTCAATAAAAGACTTGTCTTTCACTGGGGATATCAAGTTCAATTTACCTTCTAGGGTTGTGGTTCACAGGTTCATAGACTCAGAGCCAGAAAGGATCTTGGGGGGAAAGTATTTGATCTAACCTGTTCCTGTTACAGATGAGCAAACTGAGGAGAGAAATAAGGTCATGGAGGGAGTCAAATCGGGACCCACATCCACTGGTTCCAGACCCCATGCTCTTTCCACTATATCAGGATATCTAATTAGTCAAGCACTTGCTATGTACTTGATGCTATGTTGTATACATATTGGGGATATAAAGACAAAAAATGCAAGTAATCCCTGCCAGCAGGGAGCTTACATTCTGTTGGAGGAAAATAGCATGGATATAGAAAAGGAAATACAAAATATACGTAATGAGAATCTGGCACCCTATTCAGACTCCATCAGTTGTTGAGATGGCGTCATCCATGTAGAAGTTACCGTTTTAGCAGACTCAGACATTCACCCAGAGCTCCCATCCCTCAAATACTTCTGCCACTCTTCATCTCACATAGAAAGGTGACGGCTCTTGCCACAAACTCATCTCTGCACACAAGTGATCCCCTTCATTTCTGTCCCCTCTTTTACCACTGTTCTATCCTGAATCTTTGGCCTCTCCCTACATACTGGCTGCTTCCCTACAAACACCTATAGGGGGTGCCTATAAACACCCCCAAGTTTCCTGCTTCCTTAGAAAGCCCTTTCTGTATCCATCCATCTTCTCCAGCTATCATCCCATATTTTCCCTCCCTTTTATGGCTAAAATGCTAGAGAAGACTCAGCAGTTGATGTCTCCATTTCTTTCCTGTTCACTTTCTTAACTATCTTCAGACTAGCTCCTAGCTTTACTTAGCCTTAAACTGATCTCCAAAAGGACTGGTGATCTTCCAAGTCCCAATTCTAATGACCCTTTCTCAGGTATCTTCCTCTGGACTTCTCTGTTGCCTTTGGCACTCTCAATTACCTTCTTGAAAAGACTTGTGTGACCCTGTCTCTCTTGACTTTTCTGCTATCTATTTGGCAGTTCCTTCTTAGTCATCTTTGCTGGATCTTCAACTACCATATACATCATTATGGTGTCTCCCTCTATACTATTTCACTTGGTGATCTCATCAGCTCTCATGATTTCAATTATCTCTTATGTTGATTCTCAGTCCAGCCCTAACCTCTTTCTTGACCGCCAATCTTTTATCTCCAAATAGCTATTGGACATTTTGAACTAGTTGGCCCAAAAACATCTTAAACTCAATATTTCCTAAACTTGAGTTCATTTTTTTCTCCCAAGCTTTTCCTTCTTATAGCCTTCAGGTAGTCCATTGATTCTGATATTGTCTCTCCTGGATCTATTTTCTAAATCAATTGTTTTCCCCTTGAGATATTTTATATTTTCTTCTATTTTTTTTCCATTCTTTTGAATTTGTTTGATTTGATTGATTCTTGATTTCTCAGTCATTAATTTCGACTTACTCAATTTTAACTTTTAAGGTGTTATTTTCCTCAATTAGCTTTTCTACTTTCTTTTCTATTTGGCCAATTCTACTTTTAAGTGGTTTTCCAAGCTATTAACTCATTTTTTCATAATTCTCTTGCATCATTTTCAGTTCTTTCCCCAGTTTTCTTCTACCTCTCTTATATGATTTTAAGGTCCTTTTTGAGCTTTTCCATGAGTTCTTTCTGGACTTGAGACCACTTCACGTTTTTCTCTGAGGTTTTGCCAGCAGTGGCCCAGGGGAGCCTGTGTCTGGTACTGCCTGAGGGCTAGGCTGAAGGGGGCAGCTCACCTGGTACAGAGCCGGCTCCTAGTGATCTTGTTCGGCTGTGCTGAGGGCTGGTGAGCTAGAGGACACCCCTGTTACTATCCAAGGTTCCTCCTGGTTCCTTAGCCTGTAACCCAGGTGTAACTCAGCTCATTGTTAGACTTTCGAAGATCTGTCCTCTGACCTGTCCCCGACCAGATGCAGGCCCTGTCTCAAGTCCCTTCCCATTCCAATGCTGTTAAACTCATCTCCTGAAGCTCTGGTCAGCTCCCTTTTAAATGAAATCTAATGGTTCCTTGCTATCTCAAGGATCAACTATAGAATCCTCTGGCTTTGAGAGCCCCGACAATCCCTCCTGTCTTCCCAGTCTCTCAGGCTCCTGCCCACCAAAAACTCTTTGATCCCGGGCCTCTGGCCTCCTGGCTACGGGATTTTGATCACCGCAGCTCTCAGCGTGGCGGCGTTCTCCCAACCAGTGGAGATGGAGCATCTGGTATGAATCAGCCCTGTGTTCTCTGACTTCTTCAGGGCCACCTCCTAGAAGGTGCCTTGCCCTAATCTCCATTCTAGGGCCTTCCCCTCTTGTCTGTTTCTTATTAGCCCAGAGTATCTCTTCTGTTAGACTGGAGCTCTTTGAAAGCAGGGGCTTTGACCCTTCAACCCCCGTCTTAGCAAGATGCCTGGTACCTGGTAGGCACTTAATAAATGCTTACTAATTGAAGGGCTCTGCCTGTGGTATCAGATGCCCGTTGTATATATGTGAAACATTTTCAGTGTGAAGAGTACTATCAACTGGAAAGGTTCAGGGGGGTGGGCCCTTTGCTGAGTCTTGATGAGATTTCTAAGAGGCAGCAGTATTGAGCTGATTATGTAGTTAGCATGAGGTCTAATAAGAAACATTTAATAAGCACCTACTGTGTGCCAGGCATTGTACTAAACACTAGGGACACAAAAAAGGCAAAAGACAATCCTTGCCCTCAAGTAGCTTACAATCTAATGGGGAATTTTTGTTGTTGTCTTGGCAGAGAGATTGGAGAGAAAAAGTGTGAGTGTGTGTGTGTGTGTGTGTGTGTGTGTGTGTGTGTGTGTGTGTGTGTGTAGAAGAGAGAGTAGGGAGACAGAAAGATACAGAAAGAGAGGGAGGGAGGGGAGGAAAGGAGAGAAAGGGAGGGAGGAGGAAACAGAGAGAAGGAGGGAGGGAGACAGATGGAGGGAGGGGGAAAGAAGGAGGGAGAGAGAAAGATAAGGAGGGGAAGGAGAGAGAGAGAGAAGGAGGGAGGGAGAGAGAAAGCAAGGGAGAGACAGAAGGAGGGGAAGGAGAGAGAGAAGGAAGGGAGGGAGAGAGAGAGAAAGAGAAGGAGGGAGAAAGAGACAGGAAGAGAGAGAGAGATGGAGAGAGAGGAGAAGAGAAAGAACTCAGGAGAGCAAGAATGAGTAGGCTGTATGCAAGATAAATGGCAAATAATTAGCAGAAGGAATTGAGAGGGGCTGGGGAAGATTCCTGAAGAGGTGGGATTTTAATTGGGATTCGGAGGAAGCCAGGATGGTCAGTAGTAGGAATAGTGGGGGGATTGTTCCAGGCACGAGGCCTAGCTGGAGCTGAGGTGGCCGAGCTGGAGCTTGGAAGGGTATCCAGAAAGAGGCCCTCGGACAGATTTTCTGTGAGAAATTTATGAAAAGCTGGAGATGGAATGGCCGAGGCTGAGGGTCCCTGAGTACGGTTTGTGGCTCCAGAGAAGCAGGCTTTGGGAATGTCCTTTCCATGCTTGTGAGGAAAGTGCTTGGGCAGCCTTAGAAGCCCCATCTGTGAGGGTGAGAGTATGAGCTGGCTGAGGGCCCTCCCCCTCCTCCCAGTTCTTCTTTGTTGACTTCAGGGTCAGGTGTGTAGTAGCGTGCTCGGCGGGGCAGGGGATGGAGCAGATGCCTGCAGACTGGTCCTCCTGAGCTCAGAGCTGGCCTCAGACATGTCCCAGCTGGGTGACCCGCACAAGTCCCCAACCCGGTTTGCCTCAGTTTCCTCCTCTGTAAAATGTGCCGAAGAAGGAAATGGCACACAAGACCCAGAGAATGTCATGGAGGCCCAGTGGAGGCTTTATTGACTTGAATTGTTGACAGGTGGAATTCTTTCCCCACAGAAGCTTACAGTCCAGGAAGTGTTTCTCTGCGGAGTGGGGAGAGGCAGGCCGGCCAGTCTGTGTTAGGGGCTGACTTGATGCCGTGGAGTTCTGGGGGTGGAAAGCATTGGAAAGAACCGCAGTGCAAAGGAGAGAGTTTGTTCAAGGCACAGCGCCCTTCCTAATCAAAGGGAAGCTAAGCCTGTGTTTTCTTAGCTGTGACCCAAAGAACTGTTGCTCTATTGTGCCTCAGGTTTTTTCTGAGAGATTTTTCTAAGTGTTATTGTTGTTCAGTTATGAAAATAATTTTTTGTGATCCTGTTTGGGATTTTTTTGATAGAGATACTAGATATTTTGCCATTTCCTTCTCCAGCTCATTTTACAGTTGAGGAAACTGAGACAAACTGGCTTAAGTGATTTGTCCAAGATCCCATAGCTAGTAAGTGTCTGAGGCTGGATTCCAGGCCCTACAATAGCCATCAAGTCATCTTTCTGTCCCCATTTAAAGTTTTCTGATGAATCTATCTATCTATCCATAATCTGTCTATCCATCTAATTTATCTATCTATCTATTCTTTGCAAATTTTATTTTGACATGAAAATAAGCTCAGTTTTCATGTTTTATTTGTAACAGAGAGGCAGCATTGTGTGTACAGGAAGGAAGACTTGAGTTCAAATCCTACCTCTCACACTTCCTGGGTTCTCACATGTGACCATAGTAGAAAAAGATGGCTTTAGAGTCAGAGGAGCTGGGTCCAAATCTTGCATCTGATGCTTACTACCTATGTGACCTCTTGGGCAAGTTACTTAGTCTCCATGGGCTTCAGTGTCTTTATGTGTAAAATGAATTTGATTGTATTTAATGGTCTTTGACATCTTTTCTAGCTCTAGAGCTCATTATTTTTTAAAATAGTATTTTATTTTTCAAATACATGAAGATAGTTTTCTATAGAGAGCTGACACTCTGGAGAAGTATACTTGAAACAAGGTGTTAACTCAGTGTGATTGATGAGATGATGGTTCTTTAGTTTACATAGATACTTAGTATTTAGTATGGTGATGTAATGGTTCTCTAGTTCACACATAATCAGTATGCTATAATGATGAAATTACAATAAGGTGTATAAGGGCTAAGAAGGACTGGAAGAGAGATATTCTATCTTTGACCAGTCTCGTGGTAGCTGTCCTGCCTCCTGCACTAAGATCAAGGCTGGTATACAGGAGTTCTAGAAAACTAGCCTGAACATTATAGTTTTCAACATTTATTTTTATGAGACTGTGTTCTAAATTTTTCTCCCTTCATCTGTTACGTCTCCCCTCCCCAAGACAACAAGAAATCTGACAGGTTAAATATGTGCAATTTTTAAAAACAATTTTTCATATTTGTCATGCTGTGTAAGAAAAAAAGGAAAAAAACACAAGAAAAAAAAACAAAAGGTGAAAATACTATGATTGATCTATTTTTCGTATTCATAGTTCTCTCTCTGGATGGGGATGGCATTTTCCATCCTGAGTCTATTGGAAATGCCTTGAATCGCCACATTCTTGAGAAGAAACAAGTCTATCACATTTGATCATCACAAAGTCTTGTTCTTATTGTGTACAATGTTCTCTTGGTTTTGCTCACTTCACTCAACATCAGTTCATGTGTTTCCAGGCTTTTCTGAAACTACTCTGCTGATTATATATAATTTACAATAATATACATACAATATATAGTAATATATTATAGAACAATAATATTCCATTACATTCACATACCATAACTTATTCAGCCATTCCCCAGCCAATGGGTAGCCACTCAATTTCCAGTTCCTTGTCACTACAAAAAGGGCTGCTGCAAACATTTTTGTACATGTGGGTACTTTCTCCTTTTTTATTATCTTGTTGGGATACAAACTCAAAAGTAAGATTGCTGGATCAAAGGGTATGCACAGTTTTGTAGCCTTTTGAGCGTAGTTACAGATTGCTTTCCAGAAAGGTTGGATCATTTCACAACTCCACCAAGAATGTGTTAGTGTCCCAGTTTTCCCTCATCCCCTCCAATATCCAGTGTTATCTTTTCCTGTCATTTTAACCAATCTCAGGGGTGTGAAGTGATAACTTAGAGTTATCTTAATATGTATTTCTCAGTAGTGATTTAGAGCATTTTTCTATATGATTAGAAATGGTAGAGTTCATATTTTATGACGTTCTCTGGGTCTCAGTTTCCCAAGACAGGATAATGACTCTCAAGGGGATGTTGTCAAGTTCAGGAGAGATCATACACTCTGTACATTTCATGATTTTCTTCTTTCCTCACAAGTTTCATCACTTTGCCAAGGATGTTCCAGGTGCTGCCACCGTCCACAAGTGTTTCTGGGCCCGTCCAATTTGGGAAAGGTTGAGTGTGCCGTTGATCCCTCTGCACGTCAGAACCCTTGACCTCGAGACGACCCTCCTCTGACCTCAGCAAACTTCTTTTTGTAGGGAAACATGCCTAATGAATATACTCTGTGTGCTGCAGTTGCAGAGTCGGGGCCTGGCCCTGTGCTCTTGAAGTCCTACGAAACTCTGCCCGAGAGCTTGGCTCTGGACAACATCTCCGTGAACTCTGCCTCCAGGTGGGTCCCATTTCCTCATGTCACTTTCTGTAAAAAGTTTTAAAAATTCTTTTCAGTGAACAAGAATCAATTTTCTCATCCTCTTATCCCAACTCTCTCTACAACTTGGGGGAAAAAGAAAAGACAAAGCCAAAACTTTTGGTAAATAATACGAATCATTCAGCTGAACATTTCTAGCCTTGGCCATTTGAAGTCAAGGGCCTTTCTGTACACCAGTCAATCCCTCTGGCCATTGCATTAATCAGAAATCCTAGTTTTCCATCACAGGTTTGTCTGTACGGCGTTGTGGTCACTGTGTAAGTTTTGCTCCCTTCACTCAGTATTTTTTGATATGAAATATATTCATATTCTTTCTGGGTCACCATTCCATCTTGTAGGGGGATAGATTTTAGAGCTGAGAGGGCCCTCAGGGACTAATTAGGCCAGCTTCTTTCCTTTACACATAAAGTGATTTGTCCAAGGTTATGCCAGCTGGAAATAACAAGAGCTGGGATTCAAACTGAGATAGTTCCACCTTTCGCTGAGACTCCTCATCTGTAAAATGAGGAATTATACGGACGGACACAGTCTATCTCACAGGGTTGTCTTACAGATGAGGAAACTGAGGCTCCAAGAGGGGAGGAATCGCTTAAGATTTCAGGGCTGATAAATAAGGAGAAGAGTAACTTCACCATGTTGTCTGGAGAATGGGCTTCAGAAGGTCTCTGATTTCATGTGCAGAGTGCAGGGACTCCAAGCATATTCTCACAGAAAAGATCTTGAGATGTAGAGTGCAGAATGCCGGGGAGGAAGAGATCTTGGGATGGAGAGCCTGATATTTCAGAATGTGATGGTGCCATGTGCCCGTCTTATTGGAGCCATTCTGGAGAAGGAAAGGGAACCTTCGAGACCGTCAGACCCAAGCCTTCCATTTTACAAATGAAGAAACTCAGCCCAGAAGGGGAGCTGTGTTGTCCAAGAGTCTCCTAGGAGGATGGATGCCTTTTCTGCAGCTTGTCCATCTGGTCCCTGGCAGAGGGCAGCTCAGCCTGGCAGGCGTCAGCCGGGGGACCTCAACAAGGAGGGAGAGCTAACATTAGATAGTAGCCACCGTGTGCCAGGCACCAAACCCATATCTCACTCAAGCCTCACCACAGTCCTAGGAGGCAAGTGCTGTTAGGAGCCCCATTTTACAGATGAAGAAGCTGAGGCAGGTGAAGGTTAAGTTACTGATCCAGAATCACCCAGCCAGACTGTGAGCCTGGGCTGGCAACCTGCCCTGTTATGAAGTGTATGGATCCACACCACCACATTTGGAACCAAAGAGGGCCGAGCCACTGCAAGGAGAGCTCAGGGCTGGGGAGTAGCTGGCTTTTAATTCCGCCTCCAGCGCAGATGTCCCATGTGTAGGAACAGGGATCCCAGTGCAGGCAGTCCCACGGAGGAGGCATTTGCTCCAGGTTGCAGGTCTGGGTAGATCAGGTTCTGCAGCTTAAGCCTCTGTTCCCTGACTCTGTGGTTCATTAGAAATTGGAAATCATCATTATAATAATTAATCAGAAAGCCTTATTAAGGGCCTCTCTGCACCAGGCCTGTGAACTCAAAGAAGAAAACAGTTTGTCCCCAAAAGACTCCGGAGCTCTACGTTGATATCCCCTCCTTGGGAGGTGACAATGATCACAGTTAACATTTGTGTCGCCCTTGCTGAGTGCCAGGCAACAGCCTTGGAGGTGGGTGCTATTAGGATGCCCACTTCACAGAGGAAGAACTGGGGGCAGACCAAAGGGAAGCGGCTTAGGTGTCTGACACCAGAATCGGACTTGTCTCCCTGACCCCAGCCCAGAGGAAGCCGGTGGTTCTCAGCCCCTGTGCAAGCCAAGGAACAATTGACTACAGGCCCCATTTGGGGTCTGGAAAGAACCTCAGATCAGTTAGTCCAACCCCATCATTTTATAGATGAGGAAACCAAGACCCAGAAATAACAAGGAATGGGTCAAAGTCCTATGGGTAGTGAAGGGCAGCGCAGGGATTCAAGCCCAAGCCTCCAGATCCAATTCTTTTGTCTGGAGATTAGGGATCAGCTGGGATCTTCCTGGCCTGCCTTCGGGGGAGTCACACATGAAGGTCTCCAGGGCTTTCTGATGCCAGGAGTTCTAACAGAACCCAGCTGTGAGACCCTGGGACCCTCAGTGGGTCACAAGTACAGGCAGAAGGCTAAGACTAGCCAGTGCCGCCCTCGGGCTGAGGGCCTGTGGTTGGGGCTCCTGGGAAATGGGCCTGTTCCATCCCAGCTTTCCTTCTGGCCTTCCTCCTCAGGCCTTGGGGAGGTTTGGGGGCCTGCTCTGGGCTGAAGGCCAAGCAGGATCTTCTGATTATAACTGGGAGGGGGAGAGGTGCAAGGAAGCGAATGAGCATTTATATGAGCCAGGCACTGTGCCGAGCACTTTTACAAATATTTTCTAACTTGATGCTCACAAACTGAGAGGCAGAGGCTGTTATTATTCCCATTTCACAGTAGAGGAAACTAAGGGAAGTGTAGGTTAAATGATTGTCTGCGGTTGCTTGAGCGCAGTTCTTCTGGATTCCAGGCTCTGTTTTCTGAGCCATCAGTCAGCTGCAGTGTCTCAAGAAAGCAGATGAGGACGAGGACCTTCTTCTTCTTCTTCTTTTTTTTTTTTTTTTAATTTTTTGATTTTTAAAGTTTTTATTTTCAAAATACATGCAAAGATAGTTTTCAGAATTCACCCTTGCAAAACCTTGTGTTCCAAATTTTCCCCCCTCCCTTCCCCCCTCTTCTCTTAGATGGCAAGTAATCCAGCATAGGTTAAACATGTGCAAATCTTCTATACATTTCCACAATTATATTGTACAAGAAAAATCAGCTCAAAAAGGAAAAAAAATGAGAGAGAACAAAAAGCAAGCGAAAAACAACAGAAAGGGTGAAAGTACTGTGCTGGACTCCACACTCAGCCCCCAGAGGGAGACCCCCAGTTGTGTCCGGTGTCCAGCAGAAGGAGGCCATCTATAGGCTGATCTTGAGCCAGCCTTGCCTCCTTGGGCTGGATGGAACCCCCCCTCAGATGGGGAGGAGGGAGGGTGAGAGGTCACAGTGATGTCATAAGTGCTAGCCAGCCAGGAGAATTCCGAGAAGCTGAGTTTTCCCGTTTGAAGGTCAGGGGAAGTTACCAGCCTGCCTACCACAACCAGCATGCCATCTGTCAGCCATCGGTGACCAGAGCCAGAAAGGGAGGAGGGTGCCACCCCTAGCTCCCTGTGGGGCAAGCAAAGTTAGTAGAAGGGAGGGACACGGGGGAGAAACTGGGGGTTTTGGCCGCCCAGCCCCTTAGCCAGTGAGGGACCAAGGGCATGGCCCAGGAGTGACAGGTGTCAAGAGGAAGGAGAGGGAGCCACTGGGCGTGGTCTTATTAAAAGCCCAAAGGGAACTTAGCCCTGCCTTTTTACAGAAGAGGCAAAAGAAGCATTTATTGGGCACCAACTGTATGCCGGGCTCTTCATAAATCTCTCATTTGATCCTCACAAACACCTGGGGAAGTTAGGACAACCCCTATTTTACAGAGGAAACTGAGGCAAACGTGTGAAATGGCTTCCCTACAGCCAGTAAGTATCTGTGGCCAGATTTGGACAGAGGTGTCCCTGGCTGCAGGCCTAGCCCTCTGCCCACTGCAGCACTTAACTGCCTAGTTACTGAGCTCATCGAAATACCTGAGCCTCATAATAAGCCTGTGAGGTAGGTGCGGCTATTCATCTCCATTTTTGTGTAGACGGGGACACCGAGGCAGCCAGCCGTAGGCAGCCAGTGAGTGTCTGTGGCAAGATTTGAACTTGGGGGCTTCCTGACTTCAGGCCCAACACTCCATCTTGGAGCCACCTGGCTCTCTCGACGAGCTAGCATACCAGGTACCCTGGAGCGAAAATAATTTATCCTCTTATAAAGGTTTCTAAGCTTTTTTGACTGAGCATGGTGATCCGTTAATAACTTTATACCTCCATCTCTATCCCCCTGTCATGTGGCATTTATTTACAAATTATTATTCTACTCTACTGCAATGTGCATGTACCATGTGCCACTGATGATATATATGTAATATATAATGCTTACATAAATTAGAAAATTTTAAAAAAGGTGAGATGGACATGAAATAATATTTGATAATGTTTTCTAGAGTCACTAGAGAGCCATTGCCATTTATAGAGTAGAGGAGTGACCTTGTCAGACCTGTCCTTTTGGAAAATCACTTGAGAATAGAAGACAGATTGAAGAGGGGAGGCAGGGAGGCCAGTCAGGAGACCAGGCAGATGGCCCCCTGAGCCAGGTCCTGAGCCATGTGAGTGACATCAAGGAGCAGATGGGAGACAGATGGTGGGACCAGATTTGGCCAAGGCCTGAGGAGGCAGGAATGGCCAGCCCCCTCAGCGGAGAGGGGATTGGGAAAAAGGCGAGCTTTGGGCATGACAAGTTTAAGATGCTTGTGGGACATCCCATTCTAAATGTCCACTAGACCCTCTGTGATATGGGATCTGTGCAGAGGAGACAGATCTGGGGCAGGGCCCAGGATCAGGAGGACCTGTGTTCCTAGCTGTGTGGTCCTGGGGAAGTCACTTCACATGTTTGCCTCAGTTTCCTCAACTGTAAAAGAGGGGTCGTAAAAACCTACCTTACAGGGTAGCTGTGAGGATCAAAAGAGATATTTTTTAAGTGCTTGGCACATAGTAGGTACGCAGTAAATGCTTGTTTCCTTCCTTTCTTTCTCCCTTCTTTCCTTTCTTCCTTCTTTCTTTCCTTTTTTCTTCCATTCCCTCCTTCTCTCTTTCCCTCCCTTTTTCCCTCCCTTTCTTCCTTTTTTCCTTCCCCCATCTTCCTTTCCTCCCACTTCCTCCTTCCTTCCCCCCTCCTTCTTTCTGTCTTTCTTCCTTTCTCTTTCTCCTTCCCCGCTTTTCTTTCCTTCCTTTTTTCTTCCATTCCCTCCTTCCTCCCTCCTTTCTTTCCTTCCTCTCTTCCACCTTCTTTCCTTCCTTCTCTCTCTCCCTCCTTCTTCCTTTCCATCTTTCTTTTTTCCTTTCTCTCTTTCCCTCTCTCCTTTTTCTTTTCTTTTTTCTTCCTTCCATTCTCTCCTCCCATTCCCTTCCTCCCATCCTTCCTTCTTTCTTTCCTCCATTTTTCTTCCTTTCTTCCTTTCTCTTTGTCCCTCTTCCCCCTTCCTTTTTTCTTTCCTTCTT
The DNA here is from genome assembly GCF_016432865.1 of Antechinus flavipes. Taxonomy (NCBI): domain Eukaryota; kingdom Metazoa; phylum Chordata; class Mammalia; order Dasyuromorphia; family Dasyuridae; genus Antechinus; species Antechinus flavipes. Next base: position 658,484,593 of record NC_067398.1, on the reverse strand, counting down.
TCTCTCCTCCCATTCACTTCCTGCCTTCCTTCCTTCCTCCCTTGCTCCCTTGCTCCCTCCTTCCCTTCCTCTCTCCCTCCCTTCTTTCCTTCCTTCCTTCCCTTCCTCCCTCCCTGCCTTCCCTCCTTTCCTCTGTCCTTTCCTCCCTTTCTCCCTTCCTTCATTCCTCCCTCCCTCACTCCCAAAGTCACCAGGTGAGAAAGGATAGAAAGAAGTGGGCCCTAGACAAAGCCTTGGGACACACATACCCCTAGTTAGGGGACTGAGGAGGATGCTGACCAGGAGAACTAGGAAAGAGCAGTGTCACAGAGACAGGGAGGAGAGAATCCAGGAGGAGAGGGTGGTCCGGTAGGGCCAGATGCTGCCAAGATCCAGAAGGATGAGGCCTGAGAAAAGACCATCAGATCTGGCAAGTAAGAGATTGCTGGTGACTCCGGAAAGGGTAGCTTGACTTGTGTGAGGTGTCAAAGAGAAGGCAGAGGCTGCTGACAGAAGCAGGGACACTTGGCAGGGGAAGTTTGGGACTGCCAGTCCAGGCTTGTAGATTTTGTCGTCCTCCCACTTTCTCATCAGCACATAAAAGGAGCATAAGGGAGAAGAGAAAGATGGCTCTAATTCACTGGCCACTCCTGGAAGCCCTGAAGGCCAGCTGTGGGAGATGATGGCCTGGGGCCAGGAACTAGAACCAGGTGTTGGGGTGGTGTCGAAGACAAAGCTGTGATTGGTTGGGGGAGGGTGGAGGGATGGACCCACTTTCCCGCCCTTTGGTTGGTTGATTACCCATTCCCTGGGGTCCAGCCAACCCTGTGAAAACTGCTGGTTATAATTAGGGGGAAACTTTGAAGACAGTTAGGCTCTTGCTTCCCGGGCTTCCACCCCAACCCTTTCCTACCTGATAGACTCCACTTAGTTCTGCTTTGAGAAGCCAGGGATCCCACTGTGCCCTGAGAGGGCCATGGAGGATAACTTTAGTCTTAATGTCAGTTGAGCAAGCTTTCATTGTGCACCCGCTGCGTGCTGGGCCCGGTGCTGGGCAATGAGGGGGCAAAGGCAGGCCTTGTTCGCCTGGCACTTGCGTTCTGTCAGGGAGATACAACGGAAACGCAAGTAAGTGAGAGCGCTGACACCTGCAGAAAGAGGGCTCTGAATCTGTGCGGGGAGAACAGCAGCTGGAGCCAGGGAGGTCTACCCGGGCAAGTCTTCTCCGTTTCTTCACCTACAAAGTGGGGATAAGAATAGCATCTACCATCCAGGGTTGTTGTGAGGACCAAATGCCATAATAATTGCAAAGTGGCACACAGTAGGCTCTGTAATAATGTTAGCTTTTTGTATGGCTTTTCTTTTTAAGTATGTAATAAATATAACATGTTACTTTGAAAGCTGTCTTGATTGTGATTCCTTCTGAGCTTTCTTCTGTTCTCTTCTGGGCTTTTCATAAACATGTTTCAGTCACTTTTTTCTTTCTTTTTTAGCAGCATAGCTTCCCTTTGCATCCCCACCTATCTAGGAGGGGAACAAACAACAAACCTTTGAAAGACAAAACAAATTCCCACATTGCCTGTCTGAAAATGTCTTCTTCTGTATCTTGAGACCCATCCCCTCTCTCTCTCAGGATGCTTCCATGGCGTGCTGCTTCTGTAACTGTTCTCTGCAGAGTTGCTCTTTGTATTGGACAAAATTCTTAGGTCTTTACAAGGCAATTGTTATATAAATTGTTCTCCAGACTCTGCTTAATTCACTCTGTATCCCTTCATGTAACTCTTCCCAAGTTTCTCTGAAGTCAACTCTTATCGTGTGTTATGACAGAATAATGTTCTGCTATGTTCAGATGCTGTAGTTTGCTCAGCCATTTCCCCACTGATGGGCACCCTTTTGGACATAAGAAATATCTATATTGGGGCAGCTAGGTGGTGCAGTGTATAGAGCCCTGAAGTCAGGAGGACCTGAGTTCAAATCTGAGCTCAGGCACTTAACAAGTTCTGACTGTGTCACTTAATCCCAACTGCTTCAGCCAAAAAAAAAAAAAAAAAAAAAAAAAAAAAAAAAAGATCTGTATTGCTATAAATAGGTACCTAGAGGTCACTTTTCTTTGATCCCTTTTGGGGCATAGGCCTGGTAGTGGTATCATTGGACCAAAGAATATGTATACTTTAGTGACTATAAGTATAGTTCCAAGCGCCTTTCCAAAACATCTGCATCAATTCAACATTGCATCATTTTCTTTTTTTTTTTTTTTTGGGGGGGGGGGCAGTCTTTGCAATTTGATGAATATGAGGTGGAACCCAAGAAATGTTTTTGTCTATTTCTCTGATTCTTTGTGATTTGGAATACTTTTTCACATGCTTGTTTGCTTGAACTTCCTTTCAAAACCACTTGTTAGTGTTTATTGACCATTTATCTTTTGAAAAATGGCTGTAATACTTATGAATTTGAATCAGTTCCTTCAATATTTTTGATATGAGGCCTTTATCAGGGGATAAAAGTTTTTCTCCGTCATGGACACTTTCTGCAAGGATTTTTTTCCTAGTAAACTATTTCTTTTCTAATTTTAATTGCACTTTTTTTTTTTTTTTTTGTTTTTGCAATGTTTGCCTGGGATAAGAGTTAGTAGAGAGAAATAACGTGAAATAAGCAGAAGTGGGAGTCAGATTGTAGTCTAACCCTGTTAACCCTATGTGTAAAATAAATTTTTAAAATTCCTTTCAGGTTTACAAAACGCTTTCCTCATTCTGTAAAGTAGATAGTATAAACATAGATCCTTAACCCTGTTATATAGATCAAGAAATTAAGATTGAGATGTCATGTCTCCTACCCTTGGGCATGTAGTACCTTCCTAGAAGACTTGGGCCTTGAACCCATGCTTGTTACTCCTGGGTCCATTGTTCTTTCCATTGTGCCTCTAGGATGAAGGATGAGTGATCTCTTCAATCCTTACTAGCTAATTTAATGCCCCAAATGTCTTAACATATTGTCCTACATGCAGTATAGGTCCTCAGTGATTAACAGTAGGTGCTTCATGATTAATAAAGCTTTGCAGAGTGCTTTAATATTGTTTCATTTGATCCTCACAAGAACCTTATCTCTGAGATAGAAATCACAAATATCATAGTCCCCATTGTCTATATGAGGAAACCCAAGAGAATTATTGCCCATAATTATATAGTTCCATAGTTAGGGTTTAAATTTGGGATTTCCCAACTTCGAAGCTGTCACACACTATTGGGATGAACTAAAAAATACTAAATAGTTTATGGCTTCACTTGCACCCAGTTTGATCTTAGACTTGGAGAAAACTAGCATCTCTCTGCAGGGAACAGGAGGAGACAGGAGGTGAGGAAAGTTTGGACTGTTCTTTAATTGATCAACAAACATTTATTAAATACCTCCTGTGGGCCAGGTAGTCTGTGAAGTGCTGGGAATAAAAAGAAAAGCTAAAAATAGCTTTTGCTCTTGAGGAACTCATTTTATAGTAACATGTAAAGAACTAGGAAATACCAAATGCATAGTCAATGAAAGGCAGTCTAGAGGGAAGGGCACTAGCCATTGAGAGGCCGAAGACAGGCCTTTCCTGCAGAGGAGAAAGCCAAAAAAACAGAGAGGCAGAGATTCCCGCCAGGTTGGGATTCCCCACATGTAAAGTGGGCAGTGGGAAGTGGAGAATTTCAAATGGTGTAGCTGGATTAGAGTGCAGGCAGGAGAGCAGAGAGGGAGAAAGGGGAAAGATGAGGAGGGGCTGGATGGGAAAGAGATTGAAAAGCCCCACGGACGAGTTTAATTTTCCAGATAATAGGGAGCTCCCAGTGTGGAGAGGGGGAATCATTCAGCACCTGTGTGGGAGAAATAGGAGACAGGAACCAGGGAGGACCCTGGAGGTCTGCTGAGCACAGCAGGGAGTTTGACCCAGGGCTAGTGACGAATGTGCAAAGGACAAGAATTGGCAACTTGCATGTGGGAGTGAAGGACCAGGTGGGCCCCGGAGCTGTGAGCTTGGGAGTTACAGGGGAGACTGGCATGTTTTGGGCATGTTGAGTTGGAGAGCCTGAGGAGACCTCTGGGTCAAGATAACGACCTGGCACTCCAGTGGGAGATGAGAACTGCTTAGACAGCTAGGATCCTACATCAGCATAGAGGTGATCATTGAACCTAGGGGAGTTGATGAAATCTCCAGGTGAGAGTCTAGAAAAGAAATAAAGGGGGCCCAAAAGAGAGTTTTGGTGGCCACCCTCAGTAATGGGAATGAAGAACCAAGAAAGCAAATGGAGAATGAGCTGTCACAATAATAGGAGAGATGAGGGAGAGCAGGGTTATAGTAGCTGACTGAAGGGAATAGTCCAAAGGAAAAGGTTGTTAGCAGAGTCCAGAGGATGAAGATTGAGCAGGGCTTTTCACATTTAAGTTGGCCATTAGGAGACCTTCAGTCACTTTGGGGAGCAGTTTGTTAATAGTAAAGATTGGAAATCAAATAGTTTAGAAAAGAGTGGGAGGAGAGGAAGCAGCTCCTGTGTAGCAGGCTTTCTCTTCAAGTTTATCCAAAAGGGGAGGTGAGTTACAGGATGATAGCTCAGGTGATGGTAGGACCAAGTAAAGGTTTTGAGGGAGACACAGATGTGTTTGGAGATAGCAGGGAAGTAGCTAGTGTAGAGATGGAAGTTTAGAGAGCATGAATATTGTAGGTGTAGAGGATGGGGGAAAAAATCCAATGGAGAAGATGGGAGGGAAAGAGATCGGACACATCTCTAGAGGAATTGGTCTTGGTAAACAGAAGAAAATTTTGGAGAAGGAAAGAAGGGGTACTCTCATCCAGTGACCTCCATTTCTGTGCTGAAGTATGCTGTGGAAGGTTTGTGGGGAAGAAGCAAAGGTTTGGAATAGCTGCTGTGGGGCCCTAGTCCTCACATTCAATCTTTATTTTTCAGCTCTGGGACAAACAGTCTCCATGTTCCAGAAAAGGGTAAAACTGAAAATACCCAAGAAAAGGAACCTCAGGCAGAAACTCATCCACCCAAAATGGGGGAAGGTAAGGAGATGGGCAGAGCAGGGCTACAATAAGAAGGGAGTTTGAGGCTCCAGATTTGTTAGTTTGAGGCTCCCAGGAAATGAGGGAGATTTCAAGGTCCTTGCTGAAATTTGGAATGCTTGAACATCTATTATTCCTAATCCTGATTATGGTTTGAATGTGGCCTCAGACACTTAACTAGCTGTGTGACCCTGGCTCTGTTTTCTCATCTCTTTTTCTATTTCCTTCCTTCTTTATTCCACATGAATTGAGAAGGAAATGGCAAACTACTCTATAATCTTTGCCAAGAAAACCCCAAATGGGGTCGTGACTGAGTCACAACTCAGATATGATTTATCTAGATCAGAGGCCATTATTATTCTGAATGCTCCATCTCTCTTTCGTCATTGATTAAATATCTACTCTATTCTAGACACTCTAACTGTTGAGGGTACAAAGAAGGACTAACAACCCCCCCCCCAAAAAAAAAAGTCCCACTTTTCCTGCCCTCAGGGACCTTGTGTTCTAAGAGGACTAGGGGGTAAGGGAAGACAAAAGCTACATAATAAATACCAACCAAGTAGAAGGCTGGTCCTCTCACTTAGAAAGGCCTCCTATCAAAGAGTTTCTGGTTGATATCCAGAGCACCTGTTGCTCCCCTGAGCTCATTCTGGGCCTTTGTGTTTTTGACACTATTGGCCCAAGACCACATCCGTATTTAGTTCCTGCCCCACACTTTTCCCTTCCCCAAGTTCCTGTAGAAAACCTCAGTTTGATGAGCTCCCTTTGCAGCAGCCCGAGATCCTTCAGGCCCTTGTGGCCCACAGATCGGGCCGGCGGCCCTTTGCAGCCCCTTCCCTTTGGGGACCCTGTGGCTCCGCGGGCAGTGGCTCCCAACAAATCCCTTCGATTAACCTCCTTAGATGGTCATGCTCTCTGGACTGTGCGGCGGGATGGAGAAGTCCAACTAAGGATAGAGAAGTTTGGCTTTGGGAGTGAAACTCCGATGACCATCCATCAGTTCGTGAGGGAAGCGGTTGTCAGATATGGCCAGTACATGGCTCTTGGAACGAAGAAGAAAGACCGCTGGCACTTGTTGTCTTACACAGAGTATTACTACGAGTGCTGGAAGGCTGCCAAGTCTTTTCTCAAGGTAAGCCAGTGTTCTTCCTAACTGGGCTGAGGGAGTGAAGGACCCGGGTCCAGCAGGGGTGACCACGGCTGCCCAGCGCCCTCCCAGCTTGGAAAGCCTGCGCTGCCGTAACTCACGACGTTACTTGCTTCATGTTAAAGAAATGAACCCCAAAGTCTTAATATGCTGTCATCCTTGTGGGCACAGAGATGGGCTGCGTGTCCGGCTCCTGGACAAGATCCCGCTGGAGTCCCCAGGCTCCCGGCCGTGAGTGCTGCAGAGGCGGGGTTGGTAGGCTCAGAAATGCTGGAAGACAGAAGTTGAAGCAGGGGCAAAGGTTAGAACTTGCATCCATGGAAGGAGTGCCGGTACTGGAGAGAAATGAAATGGTGGTTTTAATAAGGAAAACCAATAAGATGAGGAATAATGCCATGTCATGAGAAATGTTCCCTGCGGGGCTCTTTAAAGGAACAAATTGCATTTCACAAAACTGGACTTGTCCTCCCAATGCAGTGCTTGTGACATCAGGGTTGGGCAGCAGGCCAGAAGGTCCCTAAGGACAGCTCGTGTAGACTTTGCTTACAAAGCAGTGACCCTCCAAGGTGGGTAACTCCATTTTAGAAACAGGGAAATCAAGGGTTCAAGATCACCTAGCTTAGGTGCTGCCTCTGGGAGTCCTAGGAGGTTTTAAAGACCTCCCACAGATCTAGAGGCCACTTCACACTGTCTGCCATGGTTCTAGGGTCTCAGAGATGCTCTGAGAATACTTCTACCATGATGGGATGAGGCGGGCAGCCCAGGCACTGGTGTTCCAGTTTACAGCTGAGCCTGTAAAGTCTGACAGAGGCTAAATAGGTAGTCTGCTTGCTCAGGTCACACGGTTAGTAATGGTCAGAAATGTGCATCAGACAGAGGCCTCGCCTGCCCCTCAAGTTCTTCTGGACTCATGGCCCATCAGGGGAGGGAGGTGGTGACAGGAAAGGTCAGAGCCAGGTGGTGTGCCACAGGCCTGCATCACACAGCTTCCTGCAGGAGCGCCTCAGACAGTCCTGTGAACTAGCTAGCCCAGCCCTCCTAGCCAAGGGGGCGAAGGCCTGAAGTGAGCTGGACTAGCTAATGCCAAGGTAGATTTCACACCCAGGTCTTCCTCACTGCCTCCGGGCACTGCCCTTAGGTCTCCAGGGCCAGCCAGAGGGGATTTTTCCATTCTGTTTTTCAGACCACAGAATCTGCCAAGGATGCCTTTGTCAAACACCTATTTACCTTAGTCCCCTGTCCCCCTGTGTTTGAAAACCCAGGTTTCCAAAACACATGAAACACAAAGCAGGGTTTCCCTTGGAGCAAAGAAGGATAACTCTCTGCTTCTTACCAGTAGAAAGCCGGGGCCGCTGACTTTGCAGGGTCCTGGGAGCCTGCTTGCACGTCCACCACCCTTTCTGCCCTCCCCCCTTTCTGTGTGCCCTCTTTCCAACCCCCAAAACACAAGAGGCAGCAGGAGGGCCCAGGTTTGGACAAGTTCTGGCCTGAAAATTAAGTGGTCCAGTTCTGCTTCCTTCTCCTCCTGCCAAAGGGGTATCTGCCTGGAGATGCACAGAAATGAGGCAGCCACACTGTCCTGGGAAAGTGCCCTGGTACGTGTTGGGGGACCAGGGCCCAAGTTCTGATTCTGCTAGGAATGCTTTTACAAGCTACTGCTTCTCCCTGGGCTTGGTGTCCTACCTGTAAAGTGAGGAGGTCAGAGTCCTTGTATTAAGTCTGTTGTCTTCTGCCCTAGTCAGGCCCCTTGCTAAAAACTTTGTGTCTGGTGTGTCAGGGCTACAGTTTTGGAAGGGACATTTCTTTAAAAAAAAAATTATTTTCCCCAGTTACATGTAGAAACAACATTTTTTTTGTTGTTGTTTATATAGGTACAATCTTTAAAAAAAAAAAAAAATTTCCTCATGAATCATGTTGGGAAAGAAAAATTGGAACAGAAGGGAAAACTCACAGAAAGGAAAAAAAAAAGAAAAGGAAAAAAGTGAACATAGCATGTGTTGACTTACATTCGGTCTTTATAGTTCTCTCTTTATTTGGATGGCATTTTCCATCCAAAGTTTATTGAGATTGCCTTGGATTATTGAACCGCTGAAAAGAAGCAATTCCATCATAGTTGATCATTGCACAAATTTGTTATTGCTGTGTACAATGTTTTCCGATTTTGCTTTTGTTTCTCTCAGCATTAATTCATGTAAATTTTCCTAGGTCTTTCTAAAATCAGCTTGCTCATCATTTTTATAGAACAAGATATATACCATATCTTATTCAGCAATTTCCCATTATTGGGGCATCTATTCATTTTGCAATTCTTTGGGCCACAAAAAGAACTGCTACAAACATTTTTGCACATGTGGGTCCTTTTCCCTCTTTTTTGATTTCTTTGGGATACAGATCCAGTAATGTCACTGCTGGGTCAAAGAGTATTGCAATTTTATAGCCCTTTAGATATAGCTCTAAATTGTTCTTCAGAGTGGTTGAATCAATTCACAATTCCACCAACAATACATCAGAGTACTTGTTTTCCCACAACCTCTTCAACATTTATCATTATCTTTTTCCTGCCACTTAGCCAATTAGAAGTGTGAGGTGATAATCAGTGTTGTTTTAATTTGCATTTCTCTAATCAATAGTGATTTGGAGCATTTTTTCATATGACCTTATTCATCTGAAAATTGTCTATTTATATCCTTTAATTATTTATTAATTGGGGAATGACTTGTATTCTAATAAATTTGGCACAGTTCTTTATATATTTTAGAAATAAGGCCTTTATCAGAAATACTGGCTGTAAAAATTTTTTTCTTTAGCTTTCTTTTTCCCTTCTAATTTTTTCAATTGAATGTAATAAAAGTTGTCCACTTTGCTTTTCATAATGTTTTTTAGTTCTTCTTTGGCCACAAATTCCTCCTTTTTCCCTTTGTTTTCCTACTTTGCTTTTAGTATCACCTCTTATGCCTAAATCATGGACCCATTTTGATCTTTTCTTGGTCTGTTGGTCTATGCCAAGTTTCTGACATTATTTTCCAGTTTTCCCAGCAATTTTTGTGAAATAGTGAGTTTTTATCCCAGACCTTGGGAGTTTGAAGGTTTATCAAATATTATATTATGATACTCATTGATTCTTGTGTCATGTGTATCTAATCTATTTCACTGATCCACCACTCTGTTTCTTAATAGTACTATATGGTTTTGATGGCTGTGCTTTATAATAAGTTTTCCATCTGGTATTGCTAGGCCATCATCCTTTGCATTTTTTTCCCATTAATTCCCCTTATATTCTTGATCAAAATTTTGTTCTTCCAGATGAATTTTATTATTCTAGCTTTATAAAATATTTTTTGGGAGTTTGGTGAACAACTAGACTAATTTAGATATAGAATTGTCATTTTAATTTTATATTAGCTTTGCCTACTCATGATCAATTAATATTTTTCCAATTGTTTAGATCTGACTTTGTGTGAAAAATGTTTTGTGATTGTGTTCATATAGTTCCTGCGTTTGTCTTGTAGACTCCAGATATTTTAGTTAGTCTACAGTTATTTTAAATGGAATTTTTCTTTCTATTTTTTGCCACTGGGTTTTGTTAATAACATATAGAAAGGCTGATGATTTATGTGGGGTTATTTTATATCCTGCAGCATTGCTAAAGCTGTTAATTGTTTCAAGTAGGTTTTGGGGTGATTATCTAGAATTCTCAAAATATATCATCATATCATCTGCAGAGAGTAATACTTTTATCTTCTCATTGCCTACTAATTCCTTTCATTTCTTTTTTTTTCTTATTGTTATAGCCAACATTTCTAGTACAATATTGAATAAATCTGGTGATAATGGATATCTTTGTTTCATCCCTGATCTTACTGGAGGGAGATACAACTATTTTCTCCCCATTACAAGTAATGCTTGCTGCTGTAGATAGATGCTGCTTAACAAAACTGCATTTATTCCTATGGTCTCTGGTGTTTTTAATATGGGTGCTGTACTTTGCCAAAAGCTTTTTCTGCATTTATTGAAATCATCATATGATTTCTATTAGTTTTGTTATTGATATGGTCAATTATGCCAATAGTTTTCCTTATATTGAACCAGTCCTGAATTCCTGGCATGAATCCCACTTGGTCACAGTATATTAATCTGCTGCTAAATCAGCAAACTCTTTGCTGATATTTTATTTACTTGTTTGTTTGTTTGTTTTCACAATTTCATTTTATCATGACTCCATGGCTACACTATTATGTTTTTATTTTTTTTTATTATAATAGCTTTTTATTTATAAAACATGTGCATGGGTAATTTTTCAACACTGACCCCTACAAAACCTTCTATTCCAAATTTTCCTCTTCCCCTAGTTCCCCTAGATGGCAGGTATTCCAATACATGTTAAAATATATGTTAAATCCAATATATATACACATATCCATACAGTTATCTTGCTGCACAAGAAAAATTGGATCTAGAAAGAAAAAAAAAACCTGAGAAGGAAAACAAAAATGTAAGCAAACTACAACAGAAAGAGTGAAAATGTTATGGTGTAGTTCACACTCAGTTCCCACAATCCTCTCCCTCTCTTCATTGGCTCTCTTCATTACTGAACAATTGGAACTGGTCTGAATCAATTCATTGTTGAAGAGAACCACATCTGCTGGTATTTTATTTAAAATTTTTGTATCAATGCTCATTAAGGAGATTGGTCTGTAATTTTCTTTGTTTTGGCTTTTCCTGGTTTAGGTGTCAGCACCATGTTTGTGTTTTAGAAGGAATTTGGGAGGATTCCTTTGCCTATTTTTCCAAATAGTTTACATGGTATTGAAATCAATTGTTCTTTAAATGTTTGGTAGAATTCATTTGTAAATCTATTTCAAAGGGACATTCCTACCTACCTGTGTAGGCTTTGGAAGGGTAGTGAACCTCAATGAGCTTTAGCTAGGGCAAATTGGGGATCTGGATGAGAAGCTTTTTAAGGATCACTTTCAAGCCCTCCCAATCCAGGAGTCTGGGGTTCTGGAATGGGGAATTTGGATGGAGTTGCGGGGAGTAGGATTCTTAATTAGCTTTTGGGAATCAATGACTGTTTGATAAAAAGGATCGTTTTTCTGCTAAAGTCTTTCATGTCTGAAAGCTAAATGTTTAAAAGAAGTAGAGTATATAGAAAAGCCCTGAACCTCGAGTCACAAAACCCAGCACTGCTACTTGAATGAATGAGTGAAAAAGCATTGATTCAATGTTTAGTGTGTGCCAGGTTTGGTAGTCATCATATAGTGAGCAAGGAAAAGGGGAAGAGAGAACTGGCAGGAAGATTGTGGGCAGAGAGGAAAAGATTCCCGTGATATTTGGAACCTTAATAGCTCTATATATCTTTATATAAGGTACTTGCTTGCTCTTAGTTTCCTCATTTATAAGAAGAGGACAGTAATCATTTTTTAATTCAAGGCAATTCTATTTACTTATTTAATATTTCCCCCCAGTTACATTTAAAACAATTTTTTAACATTTGTTTTTAAAATTTTTGAGTTCAAGATTCTTTGCCTTATTGCCACTCCTGGAAGTCCCCATTAAGCACACATTTGAAGTTATGTAAAACATTTCCATAAAAGTCATGTTGTGAAAGAAAGCATAGGTTGCCCACCTAACCCCCCCAAAAAAAATTCTTCAAGAGAGAAAGGGGGGAGGAAAGAAGGGAGAAGAAGAGCAGATAAACAGAGACACACACACACGTGCAAAGAGAGAATATATTTCAGTTCGTATTCAGACACAATTAGTTCCCTCTCTGGGTATGGATAGGATTTTTCATCCCAAGTCCTTCAGAATATTCTTGGATTATTATTATGTTCCTGAGAATAGCAAAATCATTCACAGCTGATCATCTCCCAACATTGCCATTACTTTGTATACAGTACATTTCACTTAGCTTGGGTTCAAGGAGGACTTTTCAGGTTTTTTCCTGAGAATATCGTGCTCAACATTTCCCACAGAACAATAATATTCATTCTATCATAATCACATTACAACCCAATCAGCCATTCCCCAGTTGATGGGCGTCTCCTGACCCTATCTCTCCATCCTGAGAAGAGAGCTGCTATAGACGCTTCAGCACTTATGGGTCCCCTTCCTTTTTCTTTTATCTCCTTTGGGATCCTGCTGTGGTCAGGTCAGAGGAAATGCATGAATTTATAATCCTTGGGCTTAGGTCATGTCTTTTGATCATTTATCAGCTGGGGTGTGGTTAGGACAGTAATCCTTGACAGACAGTTAGGCAATTCAGTGGATAGAGTGCTGGTCTTGAGCATTCTTCAGATTGAAGAATTGGAGTTCAAAGACTGAGTTCAAATGTGATCTTAGACTCTTAATAACTGCATGACCTTAGGCCAGTCACTTCAACTTATTTGCCTCAGTTTTCTCATCTATCAATGAGGTGGATAAGGAAATGGCAAACCCTAAATAGGTCAGACATGAAGAAATGACTGAACAACAAAAACCTTCATGGACAAGAAAGAATGCAGTTTATAAACTTCAAAGCTCCACAGAAATGCTCCTTGAGATTTCCTTACTGTCATAATTAAGCAGTTGGAGAACTCTGATCTGAAAATGGTAAAGGCAGGATTTGGGGATGGCAAGCATTATTAGCATTTACCAAACTTTAAGCCCCCTATCTTTCTCTCCCCTTGGACTCTGTAGGTACTTCCTACTTAGGAGAGTGACCAGGTGATTGCTAGGTTCAGGCTCCCTAAATGGAGCGTGTGCAGGGCTAGACAGTGGTAGCAGTGTCTGGAGAGCTCTTGGGTGTGATTTCTGAAAAGAAACATCTGCTTTGCAGTCTGTAGGCTGTATTTAAGAATCCCTGTGTTTGTGTTTCTCCAGCTTGGCCTTGAGCGCTTCCATGGCGTGGGGATCCTGGGATTTAATGCGGCAGAGTGGCTCATCGCTGACATTGGCGCTATTTTTGCTGGGTAAGGTACCTTCTGGGCAAAAGTTGTGGAGACACGGTCTTCAGGCAAGACCTAGTGCTTGGTGTTTGCCTTTTCTAAACAGCAGTGACCTGCTTCCAAGTGTGAGGCCCCTCTAATTACGGTATTGGACAAGGCGGTATTTGAAGGTTATTTGGCAGTCTAACCCTGGCCCCCTGGTCTTCCTCTGCTTCATGAACTCCTGGAAAGCCCTTTTGAAAAGATGCCTTAGTCCTCTTCCTTTGAGAAAGGAAGAACTCATAAGGAAACTAAGAGGCCTTTCAGAATGACTTGAGTGATGGGGAATGGGCCCCATGTCCTTCAGCTTCCTTCCTCTTCACCCTTCTTTTGTTCCCTTGCCCTTGCAGAAAGGTTCTAGAGTCCACGATTCCTGCCTTAACCCGGCCTGAAGGTGATTTTTAATCATTTTGCTCACTTTAAAAAAGTGACTATGAAGTGCTTGTTATTGAATTATACTTAATTTCAACATGTAAAAATTTGTGGAGTCATTCCCTTTGAAGTCCATCAGAATTTTTTTTCCCCATTCAGTTCTCTTTGCCTCTCATGTGGCCATAGGTAATATGGACTTCATTCTTCTGACTTTTTTTTCACTTGCATTCTTTCCATCTTTATGTTATGATATTCTATTATATTAATGTATCATGCCTATTTCACCATTTTTCTGTTGCCAGACATTGAGGTAATTTGCATTTTTTTATAGTTATAAATAATATGGCTGTGAAAAATCTTTGAATAGATGGTTTTTTTAGGAGAAAAAAAAGAGAGATATGAAATTAAAACTTTCAGGTTCTCTTCCTAGCAGTTAAAATATTGGCCCCACAAAGCATGATTATTTTTTGTGTGTTCTTAACAGATTGCTCTCCAACCAGATTCCATGAGTAGCTAGACCATAACTTGTTCATCATTAAATAAACACATACATAAGCATATATGTTATTATATATTAAATTGCTTTGAATACTTTTGCAGGTAGTAAGTACTTTGCAAAACAAAAGGTTGTTTATTATTTGTTAAAAGAAAATTGGGTGCTTCTGTTTTAATTAGTATCTCTACTGTCTAATTTTTTTATCTCTACTTTGTTGCTTTTTTCTTTGATATAAATTTTATATAGTTGTCATTGTGTGTGTGGTTTGGGTGTTTTTTTTTTTTTGACAATTGTTTAATGTAAGTCTTTGTACATTTCTTTGAATTTTTCATATTTGTTCCTTATAGTAGAGTTAGCACCTTCCATTTATACACCAGGACTTGTTTAGCATTTCTCTAATCACTGGGTAACAGTATCAATTTGACTATTATCAATTGCCAGTAACCTCCACGGAGCTCATTAATTGTGGATTCATTGGGTCAAAAGATAGGAACAATCTTGTTTTTAATCTGAAAAACAATGTGAAATTCTAGAACAGTTGGAACAATTTAGAGCTCCTCTAGCTGTGGATTACCCACCATGCCTGTTTTCCCACAGCCTTGCCAACACTGCATCTTTCCATCTTTGCCAATTTTATGAATGGATTGGATGATGTCTCAAACTGTTCTGACTTTGAATTCTCTGAGTAAATTTGAATATTTTTAAAATTATAGCTTTATAAGTTCATAGATATAAAGCCCAAAGACCATCTAATGTACTTTACAGATGGAGAAACTGAGACTCAGAGAAAATGAATGGCTTGCCCAAAGTTCCTTAGATAATGAGAGGATTTGAATACAAGTAGTCCTTGAGTATCTGTATTGGGGGGGAGGTGGAGAATTCATAGTTTGTTTCTGTCTTTTGTCCACCAGGATTTCTCTTTCTTTCCCCCTTTTAGTTGGGCAAGTTTTAATACAATTAATAGGTAGTGCCTCTTCTCATACAACTAAGATTTCCTCCTTTGGGGGTGAAGTAACTCAAATTCAAGATAGTATTTTTGTTGTTGTTGTTGTTTTTCCTGAGGCAATTGGGGTTAAGTGAAGATAGTATAATTTTACGACAACTAAGCTGCCATCAGGATGCCTGGGAAGAGTGGGCAGGTACCAGGCCTTCCCCACACTAAGGTCCTTTCTTTGTCTCTCCCACAGGGGATTGGCTGTTGGCATTTATACCACTAATTCTCCTGAAGCTTGTGAGTACGTCCTTAACCACTCTCAGACCAACATCTTGGTGCTGGAGAATGAAACACAGTTACAGAAGATTCTCCAGGTAACCAGAGGCTGGCCTTGCTTCTGATGACATCGACCTTGCCCAGGGACCCTTAGGTCCCCTTGGAGATCCTGGACTCTCCCAGTGGGAGCGGAGTTCTAGGGGGATAGTGACAAGAACTCTGGGTTGGATGGCGGTTTTTGCTCAGTATGACCCGAAGGCATTTTCCATTTGTAGGAGTCGTTAGTCATCATTCTCTATTTTTCTAGTTCCTTACAATTAACCTGATAGCAACTTCAAAGGGAGGTGACTGAGTATTACTATCCCCATTGTATAGAGGGAAAGACCGAGCCAGAGAGAGCTTGTGATTAACACAGGATGGAACTATTAAGCAGCAGAGCATCCACCGATGTCCTTGCTACCACTTTGCATAACATCATGGACCTCAGAGCTGGGGGCACAGCTTGAGAGAACAGGACAGAACAAGAATCCTCTCTACGACATCAGTCAGCCAATGTGCATTTATTAAGCACCTACTAAATGCTAGTCACTGAGAACACCCACAGAGAAAAATAAAACAGTCCCTACCTCTGAGGACCTTACATTACACAGCAAAACAGCATGAACACATACACATGCACAGTATGTGCAGAGTAAATACGAGACAGAGTAAATTTCTCCCAAAAAGGGAGAAATACTAGTAGTTGGGATAGGGGGGTGGAAAGACCTTATGAGCTAGGAGTGTAATAGTTGCCCTGACTTTGGAAGGAAGCTGGGGCACCTAAGGGGCATAGATGGGGAAGGGGGAGAGCTCCCGGGCAAGGGTACAACCTTGGCAAAGACATCAGGATGGCAGAGTCGACCAGGTTGGATGAAGTGCGTGAAGGGGGAGAGATGCTTGTAACAAAGCTGAACTGGAAGGCCAGGGTCAGGTGGCCAAGGGCTTAAGATACCAAATGAAGCCCCTGTCCAGGTTTCTTCCTAGTTCTCATGCTGTGACTGGCACTTTGCTCTCTATTCTTATCCGCTGCATTTGCCTGCTAAAATGTGCTCCCCTCCTTGGCCCCCAGGTGTGAGACAGGATAGGTATTGCAGTGCCCTGGATGCTTTGCCCCTGCTTGGTACAGCTTATGTGAGATTTT
Source organism: Antechinus flavipes (assembly GCF_016432865.1). Classification (NCBI taxonomy): domain Eukaryota; kingdom Metazoa; phylum Chordata; class Mammalia; order Dasyuromorphia; family Dasyuridae; genus Antechinus; species Antechinus flavipes. The sequence continues at coordinate 658,468,209 of NC_067398.1, read as the reverse complement.
GTGGGTGCTGTGTGGGTCGTCCTGTTGTAGAATTCTAGAGTCTTAGAGCTGGGAGGGACCCCAGCCCATCCAGCCCACCCTAGACTTGATTTGGTTTGGGTTTTGGGGGTAGGCAGGGTCAAGTAACTTGTCCAGAGTCACACAGCCAGTGTCCAGGGCTAGATTTGAATTTGGGTCCTCCTGCCCCTGGGCTGGTGCTCCATGCAGCTCCCCACTTAAACTTGAACAAGATTCTGCAACCTTAGCAGCCAGGGATCATCCAGCCTCTGCTTAAAACTCCACTTTTGTCAGGGAGCTTTTCCTTCCATCAAGTTCTCCCTATAGGGCCCAGTGGAATGCATCCAGGCCCTCGTGTCCCCATGACAGGTACTTGAAAACAGCAATCATTCCTTTAACTTTAACTTTTCTAGGCCAGATAGCATCATTTCCATTAACCCAGTATTCCAAAGTAGTGAGCTGTTTTCTAGGTCTTTTACCATCCTCATCTCATCCTCTGTATGAATCTTGTCTCATCAGGCAGAGGACAGGCCTGTTTTTGAGGTTAGTGAGGTGCTGAATGGTCCTTCTCTTTATCCGAGATCATACCTCTCAGGACCAAGGGAAGTCACAGGTCTTGGCTTCATGTTTCATGCCTGAGTCATTTTGAGGTGGTGGTCTGTGATCACCTCCTTATCTTTCTGCCATAACCTCTTGTCCTACCCACCTCCTCCATTTTCTGTACTGATTATCTCTAAATTTGCCTTTATTGGGTTTGGGCCATTGTATCTAGCCTGTCTCATTTTGGGTCTTGTTCACCCGAAATGTTAGTAATCTCACCCAGCTTCCTATATTTATGTATAAATGTCTCTGTTTCCCCTTATGTGATGATGATGTTGTTTTTTATTTTAATAGTATTTTATTTTTCCAAATACATGCAAAGATAATTTTCAACATTCATCTTTGCAAAATCTTGTGTTCTAAATTTTTCTCCTTCTCCTCTCCTTTCTCCCCTTCTAAGACAGCCAACAATCTGATAGAGGCTAAACATGTGCAGTTCTTCTACATATATTTCCATATTCGTCATCTGTGCAATAAATATCAGATCAAAAGGGGAAAAAAATCACAAGAAGAAAAAAAAAACCAACTAACCAGAAAACACCAAGAAAGATAGAAATACTATCCTTTGATCCACATTTAGTCTCCATAGACATCTCTCTAGATACAAATGGCTTTTTCCATCACAAGTCTATTGGAATTGCCTTGAATCACCCCATTGTTGAAAAGAGCCAAGTCTACCACACTTGATCATCACATAATCTTTTTGTTGCTGTATATAATGTTCTCTTGGTTCTACTCACTTCACTTAGCATCAGTTTGTAAAAGTCTCTCCAGGCTTTTCTGAAATAAATCTCATCATTTCTTATAAAACAATAGTATTCTATTAACATTCATGTATCATAATTTATTCAGCCATTCTCCCATTGATGGGCTTCCATTAAGTTTCCAGTTCTCTTCCAGCACAAAAAGGACTGCTACAAACATTTTTGCACATGTGGGTCCTTTTCCCTCTTTTATAGAGTTCTTTGGGATACAGACCCAGAAGTGAGAATACTGGATCAAAGAGTATGTACAGTTTGATAGCCCTTTGGGCATAGTTCCAAATTGCTCTCCAGAATGCTTGTGTCACTTCACAGTTCCACCAACAATGCACTAATGTCCCAGTTTTCCCACATCCCCTCCAATGTTCATCATTATCTTTTCTTGTCATCTTAGCCAATATGAGAGTTGTGAAGTCAGACCTCAAAATTATCATAATTTACATTTCTCTAATCAATAATACTTTAGAACATTTTTTAATATGACTAGAAATGGCTTTAATTTTTTTATCTGAAAATTGTCCATTCATATCCTTTGACCATTTATCAATTTGGTGAATGGCTTGTACTCTTCTAAGGTTGAGTCAGTTCTCTAAATATTTTAGAAAAAAGGCCTTTATCAGAAACCCTGGATGTAAAAATTTTTTCTCAGCTTTCTGCTTCCCTTCCAATCTTGGCTACATTGCTTTTATTTGTGCAAACCCTCTTTAATTTAATATAATCAAAATTAATGGATAAATGTTGTTGAAATGTTGTCAAAGATGGATCCCTTGAGAGTTCTGTTAGTGTGGTTCTTCTACTTTGGCCTGGAGCTATTAGTGACCACCCTCTGGGTTTGGTCCCTCACCTAGTTCTGAATCCCTCTAACTGTTCTTTTTAAAGCCACATCCTTCTGTCTTGTCTGTGAGGAAAGCATTTTCAATTTAGCAAGTGCTTACTGAGCAGGCACACTGACTTAGCTGTTGTTTTGTCCTGTTTGACTCTCTGTGAGCCCACTTTGGGTTTTCTTGGCAGAGATACCAAGCCATTTCCTTCTCCAGGTCATTTGACAGATGAGCAAACTGAGCCAAACAGGATTTTTCTCAGAGTCACACAGCTAGCAAGTGTCTGAGGCCATATTTGAACTCAATGGAAAGAGTCCTCCTATTCTAGGCTTAGGTTCTATCCACTATGCCAGCCTAGCTGCCCGAGGCTGGGCTTATTACCAAGACAAAAAAAAAAAAAAATGGAACAACCTCTGCCCTCAAGGAGTTTCCCTCAGGGAAAACCATTAGATAAGTAAATACAAGATCTGCCAATCAATCCAGAAACCTCCCTGTTGTGTACCAGGCACTGTGCCATGCCCTGGAGATACAAAGGAAGGCAGAAACAATTCCTGTCCTAAAGGAGCTCTTATTCTCCTAGGGCAGGAGAGTGTAAATAAGAAGGTACATGGGAGATATGTACAAGATAAACTGATGAAGGTTAGAGATAGACTGCTTAACAGGTGAGGAACAGCAAGCAGCCCTATTTAGCTAGCATACCTGGTGTGCAAAGGAGAGTCAGGGGCAGTCAGCCTGGAAAGAGAGCTTAGAACCAGATTCTGGAGGACTTTCTGAGTCAAACCAAGCAGTTTTTATTTCATCCTACAAGCATGAGGGAGGCAGTGGAAATTTCTTGTCTAATTCTTTATTGAAATCCAGAACTTTTTCCCTCCTAAATAATAGTATTTTATTTTTCCAAATATATGTAAGATTTTGAGTTGCAATTTTTTCTTCTCCCTCTCTAATCTCTTATTTCCTCAAGATAGCAAGCAATCTGACATAAGTTAAATATAAGCAATTCTTCTAAGCATATTTCCATATTTGTCATGTTGTGCCATAAAAATCCGGCCCAAAGGGGGGAGGAGGGGACCATGAGAAAGAAAGAAAAAAACAAATTAAAAAAAGGTGAAAATATTGTGCTTTGATCCACATTCAGTTCTCTCTCTGGATACAGATGATATTTTCTATCCCAAGTTTATTGCAATTATGTGACATTTTCTAATCTTAATTGTTTAGTTGTTTTCAATAGTTCTTGACTCTTTGTTTCTGCCTTTTGGGTTTTCTTGACAGAGATACTGGAGTGATTTGCTCATTTTACAGATGAGGAAACAGGCAAACAGGGTAAAGTGACTTGTCTAGAGTCACATACTAGTTAAGTATCTTAATAATAATAACTGATAATCCTGTTGAAAAATGAGATGAGGTTATTCTGGCATGAATCTTGCTTAATGAAGCCACTTTAGTGCTTGTTGATTCCCAGGGGAGGTAGTCTGATGTATAGGATTTTGAATTCCACCTCCCACAGCATCTAGTTCTGCTGTCATGAACAAGTCACTTACCCTCTCAGATCTTCAGTTTTTTCATCTACAAAATGAGAATAATAATATTTACCACTGCCTTAAGCCTCATGAGTTTTATTGTAAAGAGGCATTTTGCAACCTCTAAAATGCTATAGAAACATGAGCTACGCTTTCTCACAAACCATTCTTTAATATTATATTCTAGGATTTTGCAAGGAATTGAAGTCCATTTCATGAGGCTATAATTTGAAGATTCTGCTCTCTTTTTATAAAAATTGGCAATTTTGGGGGTCCTTTTTTATGCCACTTTTTCCTGTTTGCTAAGATTTTTTTAAAGTGGTCACCAAAGGGCTCAGCAGTCGCATGTCAGTCCTTCCAGTATTCTGAGGTGTGGAGTTCACTAGATTCATCAAAGGCACCTCTCTTCTGACTGACCTTATAGTTCAACTCTTTATTTTTTGCTATCCTCCTCTGACCTGGAGCATTTTCTCTGAAAAGAAAACTGAAGTAAATTAGGGATCGAGTAGTTCTGCCTTCTTTCCATTGTTTGTTGTCATCCTCCTACCTTTCCTGAACAACAAATGGTCCTTGATCATGTATTAGCTCCAATCATAAGCCTTTATCAGGGTCCTACTATGGACCAGGTACTGTGCTAACACTTTAGCTATGTCATGACCTCCTTTTGTTTGCCTGCATCCTTCAGCAGGTCCTGCCTTTTTTCTGAATCTCATTTATGTCCAGACTATCCCCAGTTCCCTCCACCACTGCACTTTCTGTTGGAATCCAAGCCCTGGGTCTGTCTGGGCTCTGCCATTTGCTTTCTGTATAAGACTCAGGAAAAGTCCCTTTATCTTCCATGACTTGGGGGGATGTCGGACTAGAGGATCTCTAAGTTCCTTTAGCCCCAGAGCTGTGATCCTGAGATTGCAGTCTCTCCCAGCCCTGATCTTCCCTGTTGTGACGTCCTCCTCGCCAGCTCCGGCCTGTCTGTGTTCTGGCTCAGAGGACAGTGTGCTTTTGGGGATCCTCTGAGTGCCGACCCTGCTGGGGGGAAGAGGAGGGGATTCCTGCTTATCTGGGCTGGCTTATCCACCCAGGCCTCCTGAACTCAGTGTAGTTTAGGATGCTCTGCAGCCACAGGATTGCAGAAACCCTCTGGCTTAGTGGTGGAAGGGTCCGTCTTGGTCCTCTGGTCTGAACCTCCCCTTTGGCAGATGAAGATGCTGAGGCTTCGAGGGACCTGCCAACTTGTCCTAGACACAGAATTAGCTAGTTGGAGAAATAGAATTCAAATCCAAGATTTCTGACTCCTAAGTCCAGAACACTTCTCCAGGTCATGAGACTAGAGGGGACTCTCTCTGCCCTCTGTGTGAAGGTCAAAGAGAAAAGAGAACCACCACAAATGCTTGAGGGAGAACCCCTTTCCCAGAAAATAGGCCACTTACACACCTGCCCTGTGAAGGGCCCATTGCTGGGCCTTGGTATTTCCCTCACACCCCCCCCCCCCCCCCCCCCCCCCCAGAGTTCACTTTGCTTTAGGCTAATGGACTATTTAACTGTGAGCAGAGTGTCTGTAAGTCAATTATTGCTGTCCTTGGGACCCCAGTACTCAGTGTGCCATAGGCCCCTAATAAATGTTCATGGGAGGATTGAGTGTTGGAAAGGGAAGGAGGAAGTATCTCATCACTGCTGGGTCATTGGGGGACATTTCCACCAGGGTTCTGCTTAGTTCTGGATCCTATCTGCCATGGCCTTTTGGGTGGGGGGAGGGATCTGATGGTCAGCTGAGTAGTTTTTGGTCTGTGTGGTCTTGGTGCTGCTGTGAAGTTGGGACAACTTGGAAAAGGGAGGACTTGGGGGGCGACCATAGGGGAAGCTGAGCATTGCCCTTTATATGTGAAGGAGTATCAATGAACAAAGGGAAAACATTTGGTCTTTAGTGCCCTGAGATGGGGGGAATCTGGCCCAATAAAATTGGGAATATAGTGAGAGGTGGCAAATTCTGTCTTGGTGTGGGGAAGCACTTTGTAGAAACAGAAATCTACATTGAGAAGAAGTGATAAGTTTTCCTGTCCAGAGGAGCCCCTATGACTTGCGCTTTAGTTATAGTCTGAGTGAAGTGGTCTCTTTGGATCTTCTCAGTTCTGAGATTCTAGGGTCTTCTTTCAGATACTCCTTTTCTGCAGCATCATCACATTTCTTGGCTGTGGTCTCCCCCACTATAAAAGTCTAAAAGGTTGGATGAAATGATCTCCTAGCATTCCTCCTGGCTTTGAATCCTGTGACCCTCTCTGACCCCACCATTGAGAACCAATCAAATTCTTTTTCAGGTTAAGGACAAATTAAGTCATCTGAAAGCAATTATCCAGTACAGGGGGAAGATCAAAGAAAAGGCTCCACACCTTTATTCCGTAAGTGTGAGCTCCAGGCCAGGGGATGGGGTGGGGGTGAGCAGGAGCTCTGGGGGCAGTGGGTGAGGGACATCAGAGAGCTTTGAACTTGGCCAGTCTGTGGCCCTGGGCTTTGAGGAAGGCTGAAGCTGGCTCTGGGGTTTGGGGAAGGCCCAAGGAGGGCTCCTGGGCTTTGTGGCTGCAGAGAATTTAGCTGAGTCTGCAAAGTGGTGGAGACAGGTAATGGAAGTCGGAAATGACTTCCAGGAAGCCCAGGGACCTCTTGCCTCTGTGTCCCTGGAGGGTCCACTTCATGTCCCTTTGACATCTCGGCTCTCGGTGGGCCCCCTCTCTCTCCTGGTACAGTGGGATGAATTCATGGCCCTGGGGAAGGATGTGCCCGATGAAAAGCTGGAAGAAATCCTCGACTCACAGAAGCCCAACCAATGCTGCACGCTGATCTATACCTCAGGGACCACAGGGCAGCCTAAGGGGGTGATGCTCAGTCATGACAACGTGAGTGTCTTCCTCTTCCCCGTGTCAGCTCAGGTGACATCAGTGCGTGTTGAGAACCTTCAAAATAGTTTGCCTCAGAGTAGTGAGCCCCCATCTTTGAAGGGGTACAAGCGGGCAACCCCTTTTCAAAGATATTGCGGATCCCTTCTGGCTCTCAGATTCTGTGATGACACATGACACCTTTGGGTCCTGGGAGGACACTGTAGGTGGTGGAGAACCATATTTAACCCTCCGGGGACTAGACCTGATTTGTTAGCAATCATTGACATGTTATTCTCAGTTCTTACCCTGGAAATCTTTGGGATATGGATGCTGTTTTCAATTGAAGACTGCTGATCTGAAGGCAAGAGTTTACTTCCCCTGCAAGCCAGAGATTTGCCATTAATCTTTTGGACCTCCCTGTTTTTCCCACCCTGTTTGTGTTTAGTTTTGACCCAAACCTTCTCCACAAAAAAATGGCCTTTCCCCTGTTCCCACGGCCACACGCTGTGTCTGGACTTCTGCTGTCTGTCTATTTTGAGTCCTTGGGCTCATTCTTAATTGGGTACTGGCGCTGTGCTCTGTGAACAAGCAGTAGCTCAAAAGAAATGGGAGAGATGTAGTCTTAGGGACTTCTCCATCCCAAATATTCATGCAGACTTTTTGTGCCCGACTGTGGTAGAGCTCTCTGAGCCTGTAGTGGCCAGGTGAGTCAGGGTCGGACATGCTGCAGCTTGACCCCGAGGTAGCAGTCCTCCTCAGGCATGGACAACAACCCGCAGCTTTTGGGTACACACGGGGTAACCCTCAGTTCACTCTGCTTTTAAATGGGGTTCATCCTCCTTGCTCTTCCTCCCTTGCTGTGGTTGAGGCTCTGTGACCTAAAAGTATGCTCACTTTCTAATCTGACCTAAAAGCTGATGATTGATTTAGCAAATATTAATTCGATCCTTATTCGGGGATGTTTTGGTTCTTCAGACACTTGTCAAGCTGCCTGCCTTGTGTAGTGTAGGGGACGGAGAGATGAAGTAGGTAACCTGCGCTCAAGGAGCTGGCTCTTGTTTGGGAGGAGAAATGATGGGGTGTGCCCCCAGGAAAGGACAGCGGGGATGCTGGGCTGCAGGCCCTCGTCTACAAGGAGGACTGTCTTTCAGATCACGTGGACGTCCGGCGTGGCCACGAGCAGCCTGACCTTGAGTTCCCCTCCGAACCGTCAGGAGATTGTGGTGAGCTACCTCCCCCTCAGCCATGTGGCGGCCCAGATGATGGACATCTGGTTACCCATGAAGATTGGGGGGACCACATACTTTGCTCAGCCCGATGCACTCAAGGTAAGGATGTCCAGGGGCAGTCTGGGTCACCTCCAGCGTTTCATTGTGGGGTCCAGGGAACAGAACATGCAGTTTGGTGCCTGGCAGTAGGCCTGATGCTTGCTCTTCTGCAAGTCCTTCTGGGTTCCAAAAGGCCTAAGACGGAGAGGGCACCCCCAGCCCTCACTGCTTTTCCCTGTCACGTCGTCATAAGGCTTTCATTTCTGTTATCCATGACAACCCTGTGAGGTAAGAGATATAATCCCCATTTTACGGATGAGGAAACTGAGACAAAGGGATTAAGTATTTTGCCACAGTCACGTGACTTCAACCCATCTGATTCTCCAGTCTCCTCTTGCCAATAGACCGCATCCTTGCATGTCCTTGCTATGTGGGGAGGTAGTGTTGAAAAATGGAAGTGTGGACTTGAAGCAGTGAGAGGCGCGAGCAAGAAGCACTCGCCTGTGTCCTTGTGTCCTGCTCCTGGAATATGAATTGTGGAAAATGAAGACTGAGAGGAAGTCTTTTCCAGCCACAATAATAAAGCAGAAAAGGGTTCCATGAGTAATCCTGCCTCACGGCTACCCTGGGTGTAGCTAGTAGGTGGTCTTCTGCCCATTTTACAAAGGAGTAAACCGAGGTTGAGGTGAAACAGCTTGCTCAAGGTTGTATAGCTTGTATATATCTGCATAGGTTTTGAACTCAGGTCTTTCTGATTCAAGTTGAGTTTTCTATTTGTTGGACTTGGAATCAGGAAGTGCCCAGGTTCAAATCTTGCATCTGATATATATTAGTTCCTTGATCCTGGAAAAGACTTCCTCTCAGTCTTCATTTTCTCAACTGTAAAATGAGGATTGTAATATTAATAACACCCATAATTCCCACCTTATGAGATTGTTGTGAGCTTCAGGTGAGAGTCGTGAATAAGTCATCCCTTAGCCTGACACATAATGTATTTATTTGCTTTTTAGCTTATTCAGAGCTCTAGAAAAATCCAGGGATGTGTTTTTTTTTTTTTTTGGGCATATTATTTTTTGTTGACAAAATTGTAATCTCTAATTTACTACTTTGGGCCCCTATTCCAGTTCACAAAATATTAATGATTTAATGAACTGGAGAAAACCTTTTTCTTAGAGGTGATTGGTTTTTTTTTTTTTTTATTCTGTATAGTGAATGACTTAATTTCCTCTGATTAAATATTAAAATCACTGACTTTCATACTATTTATTAATACATTTTGTAAACTGTCACTATTTATACCAGATCATTTTTTCCCCCTGGTGAAAGCTTAGTTGCACATTAAGTTTTCTCAAAATAACAACTCTTGAGCTTCTCTCAAGCTCTGTTCCCTTTTGCATTTATATGTCTTTCTAAAAAAATTTTCTCACAATTACATGTAAAAATTTGTCATATGTCTTTTAAAAATAATTCTTAACTGATTTCTTTTGCTTTTACATTGCCTGGATTTTTCATGGTATTCTTCTCCCTTATCTCTCCTTCCCTTGCCCAGAGCCATTCTTTAATTATTTTTAACTTAATAGTATTTTTTTCTAATTACATGTAAATATAGTTTTTCAACATTCATTTTTATAAGGTTTTGAGTTCCAAATTTTTCACCATTTTCTTCTTCTCCCTTCCTCCCCAAGATGGCAAGCAATCTTATACATGTTATACATGTTCAATCTTTTTTTTCTTTTTAAAAATAACCCATTTGACGGACAAAAGCAGCTACACCCAAAGAAAGAACACTGGGAAACAAATGTGAACTATCTGCATTTTAGTTTTTCTTCCCGGGTTATTTATACCTTCTGAATCCAATTCTCCCTATGCAACAAGAGAACTGTTCGGTTCTGCAAACATATATTGTATCTAGGATATACTGCAACATATCCAACATATAAAGGACTGCTTGCCATCTAGGGGAGGGGGTGGAGGGAGGGAGGGAAAAAAAAAATCGGAACAGAAACGAGTGTCAATATAAAGTAATTATTAAATAAAAATTAAATTTAAAAAAATAACCCATTTGATATTTTCCCCCATTAACATTTAAAACAATTTTTTTTACATTTTTAAAAAACTTTTTGAGTTCCAGATTCTCTCCCCTTCTAGCCCCCACTAAGAAATCATATATGAAGTTATGCAAAACATTTCCATAAAAGTTGCATTATGAAAGAAAACGGATTCCTCCACCCTAATTAAAAAAAAAACCCTCAAGAAAAATAAAGTTGTTAAAAGAGAGAGACACAATAAGTTTCTTCTTTGGGTATGAATAAAATTTTTCATCATAAGTCTTTTCAGAGTAGTTGTGGATCATTGTACTGCTGAGAATAGCAAAATCATGGATAATTATTTTAAACATTTCCATATTTAGTCATGGTATGAAAGAAAAATCAGACTAAAAGGGAAAACCATCAGAAAACTGATGGATTTCTCTTCTTCTTTTAAAGAAAATTTCTTTCTTACAAAGGATGGCTTTGCATGTGGATTTCAGAAAGGAAGAAGATAAAAAAAATTAGAAAAACCTGGAAAGATTTACATGAATTGATGCCAAGTGAACTGAACAGAACCAGGAGAACATTGTACACAGTAACAGCAAGACTGTATGATGATCAGCTATGATAGACTTTGCTCTTCTTAGCAATACAGTGACCGAGGACAATTCCATAGAAAATGCTATCTGCATCCAGAGAGTGAACTATGAAGACTAATACAGGTCAAAGCATATATTTTTCTCTCTCTTTTTTAATAATAGCTTTTTATTTTCAAAATATATGCAAAAATAGTTTTCAACATTCATTCTTGTAAAACTTAATGTTCCAAATTTTTCTCCCTCTTTCCTCCACCCCCTCCCCTAGATAGCAAATTATCCAATATATGTTGAGCGTATTTCCATATTTATCATGATACAGCATGCTCTTTTCACTATTTTTGTTTTTTCTTTCTCATGGTTTTCTCCTTTTCTGATTTTGCTTCCACAACACTTCACATGACTAAATAGGAAAATATTTTTAAAAGCATTATACATATGTAACCTATATCAGATTGCTTGCCATAGTCAAAACAACCAGAATTTGTTGGAGATGAGACTTGAACCCAGAACTTTCTGACTGACTAGTTTTCTTTCCTTTATACTACATTTTCTCGATATTCTTATTTTTCCTTTGGTTTCAATCATGTCCAACTTTTCGCAATCCCATTTGGTATTTTCTTGTCAAAGATGCTGGAGTAGTTTATTGTTTCCTTCTCTTGTTCGTTTTACAGATGGGGAAACCGAGGCAAACAGAGTTAAGTTGCTCAGGGTCACCCAGCTAAGTGTCTGAGGCTAGGTTTGAACTCAGGAAGAAGAAAGAGCCTTCCTGATTCCCAGCCCAAGGCTCAGTGCACCATGGCCCCACCTAGCTGCCCTGTTATTAGTAGCCTAATAAATACTTTTGAATTGATTTGAATGGATGAGCATCCTATTTGGAGTCAGGTGCAGGTGTTTGAATCCTGGCCCTAATACTCCTATCCTGTGTGACTTTGGGCAAACCATTTCTGTTCTTTGGGCCTCAAGTTTCCTTTCTGTAAAATGAAGGAGTTGGACTCAGTGACCTGGCTCTAAATGTCCACTTTCAAACCCAGTCCCTTTCCCGCTGCCCTGCTTGACTCCTTCCTTGTTTGCTTAGCTTCGGTATGTGGGAGTCACCTGCTACCTTGTTACTTGGTTCCCCGGTAGGCTGGAGCCTTTCATTCAGCATTTATCAAACTCTTAATTTGTTGTGAGTAGTGTGCTGAAGGCTGGGGGAAATTCTAAGAAACCCAGGTAATCATTCTCCTGGTTTGGACCTCCTTCTCTTTTAGCCTTAGGTCTGTGTCTAACCCTCAGAGCTTTAAGTTGATGGGGCTGAGGCTGAGTCTCCTTAATCAGAATGCTGGGAGGAGAGAGTGGAAGGAGAAGGCGGCCTGGGGAGTTTATGGGGATAGTGTTTAAAAAATTTTTTGAATAGTTTTTTATTTTTCCAAATTCATGCAAAGAGTTTTTAATATTCACCTTTGCAAAATCTTGTGTTCCAAAATTTTCTCCCTCCCTCCTCCCTCCTTTCCCTCCCTTTCAGTGAGCAATCTTATATTGCAATTTTTCTAAATATATCTTCATATTCATCATGCTGTGCAAGAAAAATCAGATCAAAGAGGAAAAAAAAAAGCCGCAAGGAAAAAACTCAGATACAAAAAATGGTTGGAAAAAAGCAGACCAAAAGGGAAAAGAAAACCACAAGAAAGAAAACAAACAAACAAAAAAAGGTGAAAATACTGTGCTTTGATCCACATTCAGTCTCTGTAGCTCTCTCTCTGGATGCAGATAGCACTTTCCATCCCAAGTCTATTGGAATTGCTTGGATCACATGGTGAGGTTTATGGGATCAATTGGAGGAGAATAGACTTGAGTTCAAATCTGGCCTCACATGCTTACTGTGTGACACAGGACAAGTCACCTCATCCTGTTTGCCTCAGTTTCCTCATCTGTCAATGAACTGGAGAAGGAAGTAGCAAACCGCTCCAATATCTCCAATATCCAGGAAACCCCAGAGGGGATCACAAAGAGTCAGACAAAAAAACTACTGTGCACTGACATGTGTGGGGCCTTACTCTCCCAGTAACTGGCTGGGTGACCTTGGGAAGGGGGCTTAGTCCTGGTTGAGGAGAATGTGGCTGCCTACATGCCTGTGATCAGAATTGGCCCTAGGGCAGCACTGGGACTGGGGGGGGGGTGTGAAGGGGGGAGATTAGGAGGGAGAGAAAGGTGGAGAGCAACTTGTGTAAGCCAGCAATGGAAGTTTCATTGTAGTGTTTGATTCTAAGGTTTCAGTTTAATTCAGCGAATGCAGCCAACTGTTTTGTAAGGTTCAGTCCCCAGTGTTGTGCGCCTACGTGTGCCTGAAGTACTGTAACTGCTACTGCCGAGGGTCTTACTCTGTCATGGGGGAGACATGTACATATAAAAATGTCAACAGCCTCCAGTTAACAAATGCACATGGAGCGGGGAGGCAGGAACAGTTGGCATCATCAGGAAAGGCTCTAGGTAGAAGATAGCCCTGAGCTGCATCTTGCAGAGAAATCTCTTATGAACCATAGGAAAGGGGGGGAATCTTTCAGACATGAGAGACATGGTGATGGGTTCCAGCTTTGTAAGGGGCCAGAGTTTGGGAGAGGGCCGGGGGGAGGGGGGAGGGTTAGTGGTTGGGGTTCAGGTTATATAGACTTTGAAAAGCTAAATACTGAAGTTTCTGTTGTTTCCTGCCAGAGGCCATAGGATGCTGCTGGGCTGGGCATCCTGTTTAAATTAGCTCCTGTCCTTGTGGAACTCACAATCTAACAGGGATGTAAAGAGCAAAGATAGTATTACAGTGATTAATCTCAGTGTCCCCGTGCTTGTTGCTAGAGAAGATGCCGTGGTAATGCAGTAATAGCATTTATACAGTGCTTCAAGGTTTACAAATTATTTTACATCTATTACTTCATTATCTTTCCCATTTTATGGTCAAATCATCTGGGGCAGGCAGAGATTAAGGTCCCCCAGCTAGTAAGCATCGGAGGCAAGGTCTGAATTGGATTCTTCTTGAGCCCGAGTCTGAGAAGCCTCACCTTCCCCCCTCTGCCCATGGGGTGGTCTCTGCTAGGAAGCGGGTGACTTCTGTTAATTCTGGGGGCCACGTGTCTCCAGCCCCATCTTGAGACTGTGTCTGTGCCCCTGGGAGCTTCCCCTGCCGGTTTAAAGCTCCAGAGGGAGACCTCCACCCTGTCGGTAGCTCCCGGGCTTATACTGCCTAACCTGTAGTGCAGTTAACAAGCACTCGCATTGATGGCTGGGTAGCAGGCCTTGGTCTAGGCTGAGACCCAGTGGGCCTAGAGCTGGGGGTACCTCCATGGATGAGATCCTTGATCCACTGAAGGAGCTCGGGGCTTTCCGTTGACCCCAGCATTGCCTTCCTTGTGGCTATTAGCTCTGGAAGGCCTCGTGTCCATGGAGGCCCTGCTGTGGCCCAGCAGATGGGAAGCGAGCCTCGGAGTCTGGTCTCTGGGGTCTGGTCCAATCTCTGACATCTGTCCACGGGGCCTTGTGACCTTCTCGGGGCCGCAGGGAGCTCTAAGACAAGAAGTTACTGACCTGCCTTCAATTCAGTGAGCATTTGTGAGGTGCCTACTATGTGCCTGATACACTAAACTAAGCTCCGGGGGTGCAGAAAGATGCCCAAAGAACTTGCAGTCTAATGGTGAGGGGGAGGATAGCATGCAAAGAAATATATACAAAGCAAATAGGAAATAATGGAGGGAAGGCACTAGGATTAAGAGGAGTTGGGGAAGGCTTCCTGTAGGAAGTGAGATTTTACTTGGGATTTAAAGGAAGCTTTTCTCTAGTTGCTATTTTTGTTCCATATAAGTTCAGAGACTCAATTGTAGACTTTTGAGGTGGAAGGGGTCCTAGCCCAGTTCCCTCAGTGACACTGGGGAGACAGAGGAGCAGTATTCAGGAATATACTTATATCCATGTTGTCTCCCCATGACAGAGCAAGCCCCTGGAGGCAGAAATTTTTCCCCTTCGCACTTGATGTGTAGCAGGTGCTTGATAAATACTTATTGATTAGTTAGCCAGAGAGAGCTGGGGGCTCAATAATGGAAGCCCCTAGTCGGGGTCCAAGCTGAAAGCTCATCATGGCCGCAGTTCTTTGCTATCTCTCCCGCCGCCAGGTCGCTTGGACCTCCTGGCGCTACCTAACCCTCCTGCTTTCCTCTGCCTGGCTCAGGGCACCTTGTCCACGACCTTGCGGGAGGTGAGGCCCACGGCCTTCCTGGGTGTGCCCCGCGTCTGGGAGAAGATGCAGGAGAAGATGAAGGAAGCCGGCGCCAGTTCTTCCTCGTTGAAGAGGAAGGTGGCCACGTGGGCCAAGTCCGTCGGTCTTCAGCAAAACGTGAAACGGATGAACGGGTTAGTGTCCAGCCTGCCGCCAGTGGTCTTTTCTTTAGTGGGGGCAAGAAGAGACTTTGGAGGTTCCAGCCTCCATTTAAAGGGACCTCCTTGCCTCCCTCACGAGGCAACCCATTCCTCAGTTGGTTAGACTGTAAGCTCCTTGAGGACAGGACCCAACTCCCCTTTTTCTCTATTCTTGGCATAGAGCCTGACACAAAGCAAGCATTTGATAAGTGCTTGTTAACCAGATCACTGATAGTTCTGACTGTTAGGAAAGTTTTCCCGACATCAGGCCTAAATGTAGGCTGAATTCTGGTCCCCGATCTGGCCCATGATTTCTGGCCTCTAAAATGAGGATAATCATACTCATCCTCCAAGGCTGAGTCTAAGGAAACTGGGCCGGAGTGAAGCAGGCCCCCAGGACTCTTGAAGGCCCCAATGCCTCACGCTGATGCGGTCCTGGTTCTGTTTTCTTTTGAAGGGAGAACGATTTTTCCCTGCGGTACCATCTGGCCAAATGGCTGGTGTATTCCAAAGTCCAATATGCCCTGGGCCTAGACCGTTGTGTTCAGTACTTCAGCGGGGCTGCGCCCGTCACCAAGGACACCCTGGAGTTTTTCCTGAGCTTAGACATTCCCGTGTGTGAGCTGTACGGCATGAGCGAGAGCACGGGGCCCCACACCATCACCCACCGAGACTGCTTCAGGCTGATGAGGTACGGGGGGCAAGCCTGGGGAGGGGGAAGGGCCCTCGCGGCATCCCGGAAGGAAGAGGAGCACCCGGCTTTTCCATGATGGGGGTTAATCGGGGTTGTGACGGGCCCAGGGCCCCATGTCGAGGCTGGGTTTGAGCACAGGTCCTCCTGATTGCGGTGCTCTGTCCACTGTGCCTCAGTAGGTAAAGAGCCTAAGCTTGGGGTGGTGGGGGGGCGCAGGGATGCTCGCAGCCTCAGGCTCTTTAGCTTATGTAGCCTCATCATGCAGGCGACTGAAGCCCCTTGCATCTCTGGAGTTCTCCATCAGGTTTTCCAAACTGCTGTGAAAAGGTTCAGGCAGATGGTGAGAGGTCTGGATGTGGGGGCCTCCCAGGGTTTCTGAGACAGCGTTCTCTCGTGGCTCTCTGCCATCCCTTCTCTGCCTTCAGCCTCATGGCACAACTGGGCAGGATACTCATTGGTAAACTTGATGATGTGGCTACTATTATTGAAGGGCATTGGAACACAATGTCAGGGCTGGAGGGCCCTTAGAACCCAGGGTGTCAGAGCTGGGAGAAACATCAGACCTCAGAATATCAAGGTTGCAAAGGTCCTTGGAACACAAAATATTAGAACCAGGGGAGCTTAGAACACAGAAGGTATCAGAGCAAGGAAGACCTTAGGGAATAATTTACTCTACCCTCATTATTTTGATGTTTTTTTTTTCTTTTTTTAAAGACGGAAACTGAAGCCACGAGGTGGGAGTTTCAGGATCATCTTTATTTATTTGATGACAGAATTGAGATCAGGATCTAAACAATGCCTTAAACACACACACACACACACACACACACACACACACACACACACACACTTTTCCAAAAAATCATATTAATCTTCTTTCACTATGATCTAATCCCCTTTCTATCTCTTGGCCATAGGTTAAAACCTAAACTTGGTATTAGGACAGAGCGATGGCTCCAAGGCCTGATCACTTAACAGTTCCCAGTATAGTGCTGGAACTAGGGATAAAAAAAGTTACAGAGATAACCAGAAGAACAACTAACTCATCCAGCTCTTTAATGCTGGCAGAGCATTTGGCCTGAGTTAGCTTCTTTGACCCTCAAAGCAACTCTGTGAGATCACTACTATCATTATTCCCATTTTATAGATGAGAAAACACTGTGAGGATATTACATGACAGGGTCACACAACTAGTAAGTGTGCAAGGCAAGCTTTGAACTTGGGTCTTCTGACTCCAGGCCTCGCCCTCCACCCACTGCACCACTTAGCTTGCCTTTCAAATGGGAGTTTGGCTTCAGAGCCTGCAGACCTCTGAATGCAGGGGCATCCAATCTAGTTCATGGCTAAATAGGAATCTCTTCTGCAATGCACTTTCAGCCATTTTTTAGGCAGCTAATTTCATATTCGTTTAATTGTAAGGTTCTCCTTCCCTAAATCTGTTCTCTTAAGTCCTCCTTTTTAGTTCTGTCCTGTGGGCGTCAAGCAGAGTGAATCTGATCTTTCTTTTCAGCCTTTTAAATGCTGTTCTCCTCTCCTTAACATGGGGTGACCAGAATTGGATGTGGGATTTCTGAAGGGGTTTGACCTGGGGAGAAGATAATGCAGCCATCTCATAATTTAGCCCAAGGTCTTTCATTGTTTTGGGAGGAAAAAGTATGATTTTTTCTCCCTTTCTTTTAATAGTTTATTTTTATTTTTCAACTCACTATGAAAAAATTATTCTACCCTTCCCTCACTTGAGCAGATTTTTTTTCTTTTTTTAAATAATATTTTATTTTTCCAATCACATGCAAAGATAGTTTTCTTTTTTTTATTTTAATAGCCTTTTATTTACAGGTTATATGGATGGGTAACTGTACAGTATTGATAATTGCCAAACCTCTTGTTCCAATTTTTCCCCTCCTTCCCCCTCCCCCCTCCCCCAGATGGCAGGATGACCAGTAGATGTTAAATATATTAAAGTATAAATTAGATAAACAATAAGTATACATGTCCAAACTGTTATTTTGCTGTACAAAAAGAATCGGATTCTGAAATAGTGTACTATTAGCCTGTGAAGGAAATCAAAAATGCAGGTAGGCAAAAATATAGGGATTGGGAATTATATGCAATGGTTCTTAGTCATTTCCCAGAGTTCTTTTGCTGGGCGTAGCTGGTTCAGTTCATTACTGTTGAGCAGATTTTTAAAAAATATGTCTATACTTTGTGGCACAATCCACCAAAACAATGCTTTTTTACATCAATCATGTCTGAAAACATACATCTCTTTTTGCATTTTTAAGATCACCGCCTGTGCCAGGCAAGGGATGTGTTCTATCTTCTTTTGGGTTCTTATTTCATCATTGGATTGCTGAGTTTTAAAGTTTTGCAAAGTGTGTTTTCTCTATAAACTTGTAAGTGTAGAAATTGTTCTCCTGTTTCTGCTTTAGCTTGTAAAGCTCATTATCCTTTTTGGCTCTGGTGTCAGTAGGTTCACCCAGACTCCAAGAACGTTTTCCCCAGGAGATATGTCATCTGCCCAGACCTTCTTCATCTGGTACTTAGAGGCTTGATTATATAGGCCCTGTCCAAGACTTGGTGGCTTTCCTCATGCAGTTTCATCATCTTAGATTTGTTCTCTCATTTTGGAACCCTAACACTGGCCCTCCCTCTTGTGGGTTCAGCCTCGTTCCGTGCCATCCAGTAGAGCCTTCTTTCCTACTGTCCCTTCCCTCTACCCAGCGTTACCCTTTCCTTAGATGTTCTTTCTCTCCCTCCTGGAACCTCTCTCTCCGAGACTCTCCTGGACTCTCACAGAGACCTCACCAGTGTGTCTGGCGTAGATCAGAACTGCCTGGATGTCCTGGGGGAGGATAGAGAGAGAGGTATGAGATGGAGGCTAGGCTCCTGAGCTCCACTAGGCTCTTAGGAGGTGCTTCATAAATGTTTATTGATTGGTTACTGATTGTAGTAGAAAGAACTCTGGACTTGGGGTCAGTCAGGCAAGCCTTACATCTAAATCTGGGCCTGGACACTTTTTCTGCAGTCTTGGACCTTCAGTTTCCCCCATCTGTAAAATGGGTATCGATCTTTGCACTACCTACTTCATTAGATTATTATGTAGAAACTCTTTGTAAACCTTAACTCACATTGAAATTGGATCAACTGAGAATGAGAGCTTATATTTCTCTTAAGCTTTACTCTTTATATAGTATTGATAAGATTCTTTAGCAAAAGTATTTTCATCCTCTTTTTTTATAAAAAAAGAAACTGAGACCTGCAGAGGAGAATCAGGTTCTCCATGGTCCCTGGTTGGGTAAATGGCAAGCTGGGGGCCCTCTGAGGGGCCCCGCCCCGCCCTCCACAGGCCGGGCTGGCCAGGGCACTCGTTGGTGAGGCTCCTCCTCTCTCCTGCCAGCTGTGGGAAGGTGATGCACGGCTGCAAAAACATGATCTACCAGAAGGACCACGAGGGCGTCGGGGAGGTCTGCTTCTGGGGCCGCCACGTCTTCATGGGCTACCTCGACATGGAAGAAAAGACCAGGGAAGCCATCGATGAAAAGGGCTGGCTCCACTCCGGAGACCTTGGGAAGATGGACAGTGATGGCTTCCTTTATATCACCGGCAGGATCAAAGGTAATCTGTGGGGAGAAAGGGAGGCGGGAGGAAGGAGGGAAAGGAGGAAGCCACTTAAGCTGCCCCTGTACTCCAAGTGCTTTAGGGAGATTTCATATGATCCCTATGATAAGCCTGGGAGGAGATCACTGCCATTTTAAAGGTGGGAAATTGAGGCAGACAGAGGTTAAGGGATTACCTGAGGTCACCCTGCTAGTAGGTGTCACTGAGTTCACATTTCCTGACCTTAGGCCCACCTAAGTTGTTCCTGAGCTCGGGTCTGTCTTCAGACGCTCACCAGCGTATGGCCATTTATTTCCCTCAGTTTTCTCATCTGTAAAATGGGGCTAATAATGGCACCTAAGGGCAGCTAGGTGGCGCAGTGAATAGAGCAGCAGCCCTGAAGTCAGGAGGAACTGAGTTTAAATCTGGCCTCAGACACTTAACACTTCCTGGCTGTGTGAGTCTGGGCAAGTCACTTAATCCCAATGGCCTCAGCAAATAATAATAATAATAATAATAATAATAATAATAATAATCAGAGAATGTTTGTAAAGTGCTTAGCAGATGGCAGCACCTAGCAGGGGCTGGAGGCGCGTCAGCCATTGGTGATGAGGGTTTGTGACGGGTCCAGGTTCAGTTCTGCGCAGCAGATGTTCCTTGGTGCCTTTTCCTTGGGTCCTGGGCTCACTGACCTTGGGAGAGAGCCCTGACTCTCTGCTTTGTTCCAGAGCTCATCATCACGGCTGGAGGGGAGAACATCCCCCCCGTCCCCATCGAGGACCTGGTCAAGGAGAAGATTCCCATCATCAGCTTTGCCATGCTGGTGGGCGACAAGGCCAAGTTTCTCAGCATGCTCCTAACTCTTAAGGTAACCCCTGCTCTGGGGCCCAGGAGATTTCCTGGGCACCGGGCAACAAGAGATGGAGCCCCGGGCGGCCGGCCCCCCAGCCGGCCTCTTCGGGGCGACCTTGGGGTATGGGTGCGTGCTCCATCGGCCTTTCTTCTCCAACAGTGCCAGGTCAACCTAGACACTGGGGAACCTGAGGATGACCTTTCACCCGAAGCCCTGGAATTTTGCCGGAAGTTGGGGAGCAAATCAAAAAAAGTATCAGACATTGTGAATGGCAAAGATCCCCTTGTCTATGAAGCCATTGAGAAGGGCATTGAAGCGGTCAACAAAGAGGCCACTTCCAATGCCCAGAGGATCCAGAAGTGGATGATATTAAATAAGGACTTTTCCATTGTTGGTGGAGAGCTGGGTAAGCGGCGGCCTGTGGGATTCTGGGGCTGGAGGTGGGATGGGCGGGCAGGGAGGGCTGGATAGCCGGGAGGAGGGAGGTGGGCCTCTAGGGAAGGTTCAGACCCTGCTCCGCTTCCTCAGGCAAGCGTGAGGGACCTGAATGGCCCTGAGCTGAGCATTGACCTCTGCCATCCTCCTCTCCTTGGCTGGAATCTGCCTTGGGCCCAGGATCCCAGGTGGCTCTGCTTGGAGCAGTGAGGATATCTGGGAATAGGAAAAGGCACTTGCCCCTATAACAGAATACTTAGGGCTGAGGGCTCTAAAATCCATCTTTTATAGCCATTGGGGGGACTTCACCTGGGAAGGTGAAGGGAGGGGATAACTGAGAGAGGCAGGATTTGAACCTGGGACTCCCGTCCATAGAGCAGTGGTCCTTCACCAGTTTTTGTGTCCTGGCCCCTTTGGGCAGTTTGAAAGTCTATGGACCCCTTCTTACAACCCCATTTGTATGTGTACAAAATAAAATGCACAGGTCACAAGGGAGCCTATTATATACACTTATCAGAATATTTAAAAATATCAAAAATGGAAGAGTAGTAAAAAAAGAAAGGTTCCCAGACCTCAGATGTAGAATCCCCACTCTAGGGTCATTGTATCAGTCATGGGTGAATGAAAAGATTCCTTTTTCCTAGCTAATCCAGTTGATTTCCATTCACCCCTCCTGCTCCTGCCTTAGGAAAGGGAACCATTTACCCTGTTCCTCTCCTCCCTTGGGGTCCTTTCTTTAGGGAGCACTTCTAAATTCACACATATGCCTTCCTCACAACTACAGTGGGACCGGGGAGAGACTTCTTATGCCCCCATTTTGTAGATTAGAAGACATTTAGAGAACATTCAGTGGCTTTGCCTCCCTCGGGTTCCATGCCCCGCCAGAGGCAGAGCCAGGCCTGGGTCTCCTGACTCAAAGCCCTGCCATGTGGCAGGAAAGGGTATGGGACCCTGAGCCTGCTCTCTAGCCCTCTGCTATTGACCTTGAACCCTTTCCGCCTGTAGCACTCCCACTCATCTCGGAGGAAAGCCACGGTCTGAATTTTCTCCCACAGGTCCCACCACAAAACTGAAGAGGCCCGTAGTGGCCAAAATGTACCAAGAACAGATCGAGAGCTTCTACCAATAGCTTCAGGCCGCCCGGCTCGGGGCTGTTTATCTTTGTAAAGCTTAGTTTTTCCAGCCTGGAAGGCTGTGCAGTGAACATTTCCAATCCTGCAGACTGGCGCTGAAACCTCTGCCTAGGCCCACACGTCCGTCTGAAGACGCGCTTCTCTGGGAGTGAATGAAGAGAAGAGTATTCTTATTTGTATACATGTTGTCCATTATATCTCTGGGTGCTTAGCCTTCCATGTGGTCTGAGTACTTCCTGGAGCTTCAGGACTGGGCTCTGGGAGGGTGGGCCCAGCTACCTCCACCCTTCCCTGCCGGCCCCCCAGGGCAGCCCCTGCTTCAAACATGAGAAATTATTTATTCTCTACCAAAGTTTTTCAGCATTGAATGTCAAGTACCTTGTCTGCCTGCACCTAGCACGGAAGGTGTAGAGATGGGGGAATGCGCCTCTTGTGTCGAGCAGAGAGCTTTTGACGTTAAACACACAAACCTCTCTCTCTCTTCAGCTTTCTCAGGACACATCCAGGGGAAGAGGGGAGTCACAGCATCCCAGCAGGCAAACAGGAATCCTCCCCTCTTCTCCCGCCCCACCCCTCACCGTTTCACCAGCATGATGGGAATTCCCTCTAGTCCCTTGGCTGTCACTGGGCCCCAGTCTGCACAACTGATTTACTTGTGGGTCTCTCAGCCCCTTTGGCTTTTTCCCCTCCTGGCTCAGATAAGAGCCGTCAGACCCCCTAATAAAATGAGACCAGCTTTACTGCATTAGTGCAACAGCTGAGTCGGGGACCAGATGATCCTGAGAAACCATGAATGGATAGTCGATTCCAGAGTTATTTCCCCATGGCCCTTTTCTTCTTTTATGTG
The DNA here is from genome assembly GCF_016432865.1 of Antechinus flavipes. Taxonomy (NCBI): domain Eukaryota; kingdom Metazoa; phylum Chordata; class Mammalia; order Dasyuromorphia; family Dasyuridae; genus Antechinus; species Antechinus flavipes. The sequence goes on along the minus strand of NC_067398.1, from coordinate 658,445,807 downwards.
GCCCAATGTACATACAGTTCAGAGATTTGACTCCCTCCCTGGAATCCACCAAAAACAAAGTAGAGCATGGAATAAAGGGCCATTTCAGAAGGATGGCAGCCAAGGACAATGCTCACTTTGTACAGGTTAAGAGGTTTTTATATAGGATATTGGATTTCTGATGAGACAGGACCACTTTTGGGAACCCACTCATTTTGCAGATAACAATGGGGCCAGAATAAATTTCCAAAGTGAAGCAAGGTTGTGAGGGGCAGTGGTGGATTCAGACTCTGCTTCTCAACTGCAAGCCCCTGCTCCTTTTCCACTTTAGTTCCAAAGAAGGAAACAGGTCACCTTCCCATGATTTTGATACTAGTGGTGCACACCTGTAAATCATGGGGCTGGTTGAGATGGCTTTCAGCTCCTCACCTGCAATTCCCATTTGATGCTCAGGAACAAATATTTGTTCAATCTCTGCCTAATACAGCGATGATGAAAATTTTAGAAATAAAGCAAACTGTGGCGGGGTCCTCCAGCCCTTTTGAAGCAGTGGGAACTCAGAGGATTTCCCCACCTTTCCGGTAATGGGTGAGCACCATCCTAGCTGTGATAGTTGACACGTTTGGGGCTTGAAGATCTGCAAATGATTCTTATTTGGGGTCTCGGAGGAAGGAGGTGCTCCTATTGCTGTTGTATAGATGGGGAAATTGAAGCAAGGGTCATATATAGCTAAGTATCTGAGGCTGGATTTGAATTTGGGTCTATCTGCCTCTCAAGTGTGGCCTGGTGCACTGTCACTTTGGGCTTGGCTCTGGTAAGTGCATCCATATCCTTTGTGAAAACAGGGCTGACAAATTGGAGACACCTTGCTGATTTAAAAGGCCTGCTGGTGAGCTGTATCAGCAGGTGACAGAGTCTAGCAGGGGCCTTGGCCATTTTGGAGTGATCTTTTCAGGAGACAAGGCCGGTCTTCACCAAGTAGCTCAGGAAACCAGCAGTAAGCCCTTGCCTAGACTACCTGAGACTCCACCAGGATGGTGGAGCTCCATTGTGTCTCGGGTTGCTTTTTGCAGGGACTGTCTGTCAATAAAGCATTTCTTTAACCAGTTCCCATGGTGTTCTGTTCTTTTGGATTGGGCCTTTTGTTTTGAAAATGGCAGCCTTGGATTCCTCAGTGTCATGTGTATGGCATCCTGGCAAATATTCTGGATTTTAATATAAAGTGACAAACTTGGCTGTCTCAGCCTAGCCTGAGGCTTTTCTTTCTCAGCTCCCACAGCTTTGCTATTTTGATGGATCTGAGAGTTCATCAATATGGGGACTTATTCCATAGAGATGAGTCACACCCTATGTGCCATCTCATTCAGGGCCATGTTTAAAAGTCTTGCATAAAGCCCAAGGTATTGGGCACCTTATATCCCTATAAAAGTCTGGACACTAGGGTGATTCTCTGCCTCTCTCTGTCCCTCCATTATTAGCCTATTACTATTCACATATGCAGTTATAGGGGATTGTGAGCCCCAAGTAATCATGGAGAGGCCCCAAGTTTTTTTGCCTCAGTTTACAAAGAAACTGAAGGCCCAAGAGGGAAAGGAAATCAGCATGTGTGAGCTGGGATTTAATCCAATTTCTAAATCAAGTATTCTACTGTCTATTGAAACAGTCAGATCAAAACTGATAATATGGTGGGCTTCATACTTGCCCCCCCCTTAATACAGTTTTCCCCTACTCTGCAAAGAAAAGCCCCCTTAATTGCTAAGGTCAGGAACTCAACTTTTGAGAATGTAGTATATCATTAGTTGTAGGGGGTGCAGCTGGTTTCAAGGGGGAGTTGAATTAGGCTGTGCCTTGTGGGGAGGCTCTCCTGACACAGTGCTCTGAATAAAAGGGATCTGGGTGGCCAGGGACAAAATCCTTCCAGGAATTGACACTCCTTTAGGCTGTTCCAAAGCCCTCTCCTCTGATCTGATCTGGAGGAAACGCTGTTTTTATGGGATTGTAGAGATGAAAGGGACCTAGAAGGCAATCTAATCCAACTCTTCCCTCTTCCTGTTACAGATACAGAAAAGGGAAAAGAGGTTAGGTGAATGTCCCTCACTGCTCCTGGGTTTCTATAACTTGAACTATATGGTCTTGATTATTTTCATCTCTGAATCAGCTGCCTTGAGCCCTTTTCTTCCTACTGTTTTCTGTCTCTTAGATCAGATACTATAGTTTGCAGGATTGTTACGGGATGTACTGAGCTGGTGGAAATCTCCCAAGCAGAAAGAATCTGCAGAGATTTCTTTGTCTGATTGGAAGTCCATAAACTTGTTGATCATTATGTCTGCAGGTGACAAAACCCATGGTGGTAGTTAACAACTGTTCCAAAAAAGATCAAGGCTAGTTAGAATTTTGGACCAAATCTGGTGAGATTAAAATGGGATAAGTTTTAAGTTCTGCTATTAGGATAAAAAAATCAACTCCACTAGTACAGGTTGGAAGATAGGGCCTGGACAGGTGGTAAAACGTTGTCCTTCATAAAAGATGTGGGACTTAAGTGATTTAGAAATGAATTAAATAGCCTGACAATCTGGCATCCTCCCCCCAAAAAATATCTGGAGGTTTTAGTGGACACAGCGTCTATATAAGTCAGAAGTGACATAGTTATCCAATAACCAGTGCAACCTTGGAGTTCATTGAGTGACCTAATGCGCCTGCTGTTCTCTCAGAAGTGTTCAGTCTAGGTGTTGCATATTGATGTTCCAGGATGGTCATAAAAAGCAAATGTTGGAATTAGACATGATCCTTATGAGGAAAGGAAGGGGGAGAGTGCCCTAAAGAAAAACTTGAGTGTCATCCCCGAGTTCTCACCCCATTGAATAATTCCTATTGGTTCTTGATGATTTTCTTACCTTTGTCCCTTTCCCCTCATATTGCCATCATCTTAGTCGTCATCTCTCACCTGGACTATATCCTTAACTAGAAGTTTTATGATACAACTCCTGAGAATTCTTCTAATTAGCATCCTGCTTCTAGGCTCTGTTCTCCAATTCAATCATTTCTAGTTGCCAAGAAAAAGCCTTCCTACTATACAATATGTCTCAAACCTTGTAGCTCCTTTGCTCAAAAAACTCCAGATTAATGGAGGGACCTCCCATTTAATCCTCCCCCGGATTGCTTCCTGCCTGCATTCAGAGACTTATCAGCTAGTCCCTACATAGTTTATTCTGCATTAGTCAAAAATATAAAAAAATAAATCATATCCTAGTTACAACCTGGTTTCAATCCCACCTCTCATCTCATATGGTATCATTTGGACTTTTGTATGGCAGTGATTTACTACATGGGGTTTTGGGGTAGCCAGCCTCAGAGAACTTTATAAAATGTAAAGCCTTTTGCCAGATGTTCAAGACCTTGCATAGTTCAACACTGCCCTGATTTTCAATTCCATCTTTATTAAAGACCTGCCATAAGGTAAAAATTGGAAGAAAAAAGAAGACACCGTCTTCAAGATACTTACCATCTCCTAGGAGGGAAGTCTACAAAATAAATACAATGCAAATAAAGGAAAGAGCCCTGATTAGGTTTCTAAGAGATAGGGGTAAATCGGAATTAATTCTCGAAGACGACTAGGATTCGAGGATTCTGAGGGGTGGAAATGGAGGTGAGTATTTTAAGCATGGAGAAGGTGGGGAAGAGATGAACATCTCAGTGGGATAGGGGCTAAGAGATTTATGAGTTTTTGTTTTGTTTTATCATTTTGATTTCTTAATTCAGAAACTGGCTAAGATAATGGAGAGAAGGCCAGGAGCTTGCTGACTTGAGCAGGTAGCTGAAGGCTTTGGGCACCATCTGGTGGCTTACCTTGCAACAGTGCACTGAGTGACTTTCCCAGAAAGTTTCTTAACCCTACGATAAAGCATTTGTCCCTGTGGGACAGAGAACACCTTCCAAGGACACGGTAATGATCCCTATCGGGGCCTTATCCCTCACTACTGTTCACTGTGGTTTCCACGGGGGCAGGGGTTTTAGGCTCAATGTTTTGGCCCCAGCCCAAGACCCCGCAGTCCTTCTGGAAACACATTCCCCGCTATCACCTATTGAAGTAGGTGCCCAAATCCAAACAGGTGACTCTCCACGTGCCCTCAGGAATGACAGGGCTCAGTCCCCCGCTGTCCACAGGTGCCGTCCGAATGCTCAAGGATAACAAAGGCGGACTCTTTGCCAACAGACTTGTGGTTTTGTGAATCCAAAGAGTCTAAAACTAGAGGAGAAAATTGAGGTCCACACTGGGAAAAGAGACTTACCTAAAGTTAGACAGGTAGTTAGCAAGGATCTCTCCTTCTAAATCAGTCCCTTCCTTTCTCTGAATCTCAGTTTTTCTATCTGTAAAATGAGACAGGATCTGATGATCTCATGTTCTCTTGGGAATTACACGTTGACAGGGAAGGGAAAGGCTGAGAACACCCGGGCGTTAACCTTGCTCCTGTCCTAGGGTGACCCTTCGGGCCATTTTTGCATGATTTCTTCTCCTTTGGCCCTTCTGGGTCTCCTTTTGTTGCCCAAGTAGATTAAGAGTTTTAGAACCAAGGGTGAAATCAGCCTCAGCCATCAATGACCCTGGGGAATGAGGGGAGCCCAGCTCACTTTTTAGGTGATAGGAATACACTATATTCACAGAATCCCCCCCCCCCCGCCCCCTCCCGCCCCTGCTTTCACTTCCTCCCTTCCCCATCCATCCATCCAAAAAATCCTAATTCTGCTGAGAAACTGAACAGGGAAGGATTTGTGTGCACTGAGGGGAGGAAAATCACTCGCCTAGAATCACAGGAGGTGAGCAAACTGGAACTGGACTTCTTCCCATTTTTTCCCCATATTTCCATCTCTTCTGATTTTCCTCTTTCCTTCTTCATATTTTTTCTTTCTTCCCTCCCTCCTTCTTTCCCTCTTTCCTTCTTTCTCACCTTTTTTTCTTTCCTTCCCTCCCTCCTTTCTTTCCTTCCCATCTTTTTTCCTTCCTTCCCTCCCTCTGACTTTCCCACTACCGGCCCTAGTGCAGGGCACCTGACTTACTGGGCACGCGTACAGACAAGATAGTTCAGCTACACACCTGTGGCCAATATCTTAGGGTTAACCTTTATTTTAGATCACTTAGCAATAATCACTGAACCTAGGACTTCCCCATTACATTCATAAGGTCTAGAACTAGAGATCTCCCATTTTATGGATGAAAAGATTGAGGCTCAGAGCAAGAAAGTGAATTACCAAAGAATACACAGGGAATCACGGTTCAAATGCAAGTCTTCTGGCTCCACGTCGGGGTTCTTTCTATTTACCATGTGGTTGTCTCTTTCGTTAAATACATGTGAGCTGAGGGAAGTTTAGGATTCTTGTGGGAGACGGAAGGTCTTTTGGCGAGAGCCAGGGCGATATCGAGGAGCTGATGTGGACCCCCGTGCTCCTGGGACTGCAGGTGGCTCACCAGGGGATGGGCTGGGGAGAGAAAGGGCACAGTGATGTCACAAGTGCTGTCTGGCCAGGAAAGTTCTGAGAGTTTCAGTTCCCCTTTGAAGCTCAGGGAGGGAGCAGCTTTTCTGTTCCCGGCATGCCATCTGCCAGCCAGCAGTGAGCAGGCCCCGGAAAGGGGGAGAATGGTACCCTCTCCCAGGGTTCCTGTGAAGGGAGCAAAGCTGGTGGAAGCAGGAACTATCTGGAAGTTCTATGTGTCCCAGTCATGTTTGTTAGCCACTGAGGGACCCGAGGGTGCAGCTGATGGTGAGACAGGTACGGTGGCTCTGGGCCCCAGGAAAGGGGAGCTGGTGCCCACGGCCAGGGCCAGCGGGGCCCACACCCACCCCGAGGTGTTTATTCCCTTCTCACCAGGCACCAAGAGCAGCCACAAACAACAGTAAAGCACCGGGTCCCCTTCACTGGACCCCATACCCGACCCTACACTGTTCATTTATAGGGTCATAAAGCACTGGAAGGGCCTTAAGGAATGTCTAGTCTTGCCCCACAGTCAGTAAGGTAGCCTGGCGTAGCAGAGGGAGAGCTGGGTCAGGAAGCCCTGGACTTTTGAGTCCCACCTCCCACATAGAACCACTGTGTGACCCTGGACAGATAACCTAACCTCAGGACCCTGGCCAGCTCTCTACCACTCTAAATAATTCCAAGGCAGTTGTGGATGGGAAGCTCCTTCCTACCTTTCCTACTCCCTCCCTCCCTCCCTCCCTTCCTTCCTTCCTTCCTTCTTTTCTTCCTTCCTTCCTTTCTCCCTCCCTCCTTCTCTTCTTCTCTTCCTCTCCTTCCTTCCTTTCTTTCTTCCTCCCTTCCTCCCTCCCTCCCTCTCTCCTTTCCTCCTTCCTTTCCTCCCTTCCTCTATTCCTGCTTCCTTCCTTTCCTTCCCTCCTTCCTTCCTTCCTTCCTTCCTTCCTTCCTTCCTTCCTTCCTTCCTTCCTTCCTTCCTTCCTTCCTTCCTTCCTTCCTTCCTTCCTTCCTTCCTTCCTTCCTTCCTTCCTTTGCTCCCTCCTTCCCATGACTCACATGGTCACAAACTAAGTTTCAGAAGTTGGATTCTTATCTTCATCTTTCTGAATCCAAGCCTAGCTCTAGACTTATGTCCTCTAACTTACATCCTGTGATGCTTTAATTTGCCTAAGGTGATATCCAAAGGGCAGAGGAATCCCAGTCTGTAGACCAGGAGATCTGCTGCCAGGCTTGCTCCTCGTAGGTGGCAAAGTCTCCAACAAGTCAGTGCATCTGAGCTTAGGGGGAGAATCTTGGGACCCCAGAACTCTAGCGTGTGGCAGCTGAAAGGGACCATTTCTCCCTCATGTGTTTACGGCCTCTTGGAATCTAAAACTGGAAGGTACCATAAAGAATCACTTGTCTACTCTCTGCATTTTACAGATGAGATAGAATTGAGATTCAAAAAGAGACTTATCCAACCAAGGCCGCAGTTAATAAGTCAGAACAGTATTCCAGCTCAAGTCCCTGTGGCTCACATTTATCATTCTTTTCCCTGGATGAGGAGGATTAGGTAGTGGTAGGCAATGGAGGAGGGGAGAAATAAGAGGGAGACAGAATAAATACTTGTTCATTGACAAAATTTTAAAAGAAAAAAAGGAAATCTAGCAACCATAAATTATATTTATATGACCATAGAAATCAATACACAGAAGATGAGGAAATATTAAATTTGCCAAATTTATCAATAGCAAACCCATCACCAAGGTGCCCATTGGGCTGCTCAGGGGGACCTCTAAATTTGCTTTTTGGGCAGCCTCTCTGGGGCTGAGCCGGGGTGAGGGTAAGTGGGGGTGGCACAGAGATACAAGACAAAGTAGACAAAAACCAGGAGTGGAAGAGACACTGCTGCTTCTAACCCTACTTCTGCTCTGTGCCTGCAGTTCTGAGAACAGCATCAATGCAGCTACAAAGTGAAATCTAAGAAGTTTGAACAAAGGAAACTGAAGCAGGAGAAGCTCAATTAGACATGCATAAACCAAGTGAGTTTATTTCTATAAAAACCTCTTATCAGTTACTACAGATTGGGTGGGTAATATAATTGGATCAGTTATTCCCCCCATGTATTTATCCTTGAAGCTTGTAGTTTGCCAATAAGTTGAGGGAATCCATTAAATGTTATTTTTTTGGGGGGGGGTTGGAGGATGGAATCGGTTGTGCTAGCCCCTCTGGAATTAAAAAAAAAAAAAGGGAAACTTTGAAGGAATAAAAGAAGAAATTAACAACATTGTTAAAAGTCTTAATCTGAACCTTACATCAGAAGCTCCTTTCTGATGACATTTTAGGGACCTCCTTTTTATCTGGTTCCCTGACTCCTAACCAAGTGAAAACTGGGAGCATCAGAATGTGGAATTCTACCAAAGATTGACTCTGAGTTTCTTTTATAAGAAATAAAACGTACACCAGTGTTATTTACAGCCTAAAATATGCAGAAAGGAACTCCAGTTTAAACCTAAGAGATTTTCTTCCTCTGTATCCCACCTGCAGTTAATCATCTTTCTTCCTGTGACTTACCTGTACAGTTCCTGTATGTTACAGTTATTCTTTGTCTTTGCTGATGATGGGACCTTAGGGTTCAAGAAGGCAACTCTGCTCCCTTTCCACTTGCCTTGCTGAAAAAAATCTTTGTTCTGCTTTCCAGGTTTTTCTGAGAGCATTCTGCTCATCATTTCTTATAGTGCAATAAAATTCTATCACGATCCTGTAACACAACTTGTTCAGCCATTTGCTGATTGATGAGCATCTTCTCAATTTCCAATTTTTTGTCACCACAATAAGAGCTTCTATAAATACTTTCATGCATATAGGTCCCTTTCCTTTTTTTTTTTTAATCATTTTGGGAAATAGACCTAATAATGATATTATCTAATCAATAGAGATTTAGAACTTTTTTTTACATGACTATAGATAAATTTGGCATCTGAAAACTGTTTGTTCATATCCTTTGATCATTTGTCATTAGGGGAATGGCATTAAATTTTTTTTTACAAATTTGACTCAATTCTTTATATATTTAGGAAATGAGACCTTTATCCAAGAAACTTGCTATAAAAATTATTTTGTTATGCTTATTGTGTATTTCCCTTCATTCTATTTTCCTCTTGTCTGTCCTACTCTGTCCCTCTCTTTCTCTCTCTGTCCCTCTTTGTTTCTGTCTTTGTGTCTGTCTATTTCTCTCTTTTCTTCCTTTCACCCTTGTAAATGGATACATCCTCAATAGTGTTTTGCTTCTACCTCCCTCAATCCACCCATACCTTTCTCCTATTCCCTTTCTCTCCTACTTTTCTGTAGAACAAGATGGATTTCTATACTTAACTGAGTGTATATGTTATTCTCTCTTTAAGCCAATTCCAATGAGAGTAAAATTCAAGTGTTTCCTTTTCACCTTCCTTTCTACCATAAAAGCTCTTTTGCACCCCTTTTATATGAAATAATTTACCCCATTCCTCCTCTTCCTTTTCTCTTCTCCAGATGCATTCTTCTTTCTCACTCCTTTTTAAAAAATTAATGTCTTGGGGCAGCTAGGTAGCCCAGTGGATAGAGCACCAGCCTTGAAGTCAGGGGGCACCTGAGTTCAAATCTGGTCTCAGACACTTAACACTTCCTAATTGTGTGATCCTGGAAAAGTCACTAACCCCAATTGCCTTACCAAAAAAAAAAATCCCATAGTCAACCCCTACCAATGCCCTTTGTCTATGTATACTCCTTATAAGTGCTCTAATAATTTATCATTAGAAATTACATGTTATCATCTTCCCATGTTGAAATGAAAACAGTTTAATGTTATTGAATTTCTTATGATTTCTCTTTCATGTTTGCCTTTTTATGATTCTCCAGAGTATTGTATTTAAAAATCAGATTTTTCTAGTCTGCTTCTGGTCTTTAATAATTTTTACTTTTTTAAAACAAAACTGAATTCCAAATTCTCTTTTCTTCCTTTGCCCTTCACTTAGAAGACAAGCAAATTGATATGTTATATATGTTCAGTCATGTAAAACCTATTTCCATATTAGCTATGTTGTAAAAGAAAACCAAGACACTCCCCCCAAATAAAATAACTAAGAAAAATAAAACTTTTTTAAAAATATGATTTGATCTGCATTCAGACTTCATCAGTTTTTTTTTTCTGGTGGTGGATAACATTTTTCATAGATCTTTTAGAATTGTCTTAGATTGTGATATTGTTGCGGAATTAAATTCTTTACAATTTAACATTGTACACTATTGCTGTTACTATGTACAATGTTTTCCTGGTTGTGCTCATTTCATGGTAACTTTCTATGATTAGAATATCTTTTTTTGGTAGCTTGCTCATTTTTAGCTTGTTTCTTGACTTTTAATTCTATATTAAAGCTGTTTCTGCTCCCAGTGTAAAGTGAGTATTGTCTCAAGCTTCGAGTTTTTTGGGCAGCTATTTCTGGGGTTCTGTATGTTTTTGGTTCTTTCAAAGTGATAAAATCTAAGGAGAGTTGTGTTTCCTACTCTCCTGACCTGCAACCACAAGCACTCTTTTCCTTGTTGGAACCATGACCAGAAATTCTGCTTCCCTATAGCCATAAGATTTGCTGTCCTTGTCCTAGGCCTCAAGACTAGGACCTAGATCCATGTGTGGACAACACAGCAGAACTCTGCAGCAAGTACCAGTAAAGGGAGCCCCGCCTTCTCCTGCTGGCCAGTCCAACTGCCTTCCCATCTGTGGGAGCAATCGCTGCTGATTCAGTTGCCTTAAGGCCTCTTGATGCTGGACTTTGCTCCCTTCAGATTCTGGGACAACAGGTCTTTCTTGCCAATCTAAGTTGTCTTGGGCTAGAATATTAATTCACTCTGTACATTAGTGGATTTTGCAGTTCCAGAATTCACTTTAAGGCCTTATTTAGAACTGTTCAGAGGGAAATTTTTGAGAGAGCTCAGTCTTTCTCTGCAATCTTGGCTTTGCCTTTTACTCCCAAGATTGGAAAACCCTTCCTTAGTCACCAGTACCATATATGTATTGCCTTTCCTTATTAAAATGTAAGCTGCTTGAAGACAAGGATTATCTCCCTGGATCCTTGTTATCTAGCAAAGTGCCTGGCCCATAGTTAGTGTTCAAAATATGTTTTTTAATTCATTCATTAATTTGTTCTTAATACAATCTTAAATCACATGAGATTTTTTTGGTTGCCATTTCATAGCTGAAGGTGAACTCCCAGAAAGGGAGACAGAGTCAGATGTTTCCATGGTTACCTCAGGGATGAGTGTAGTTACTCTGAAAAGAAAAATGATTAGAATTCTGTTGATCTTATAGATTTGCTGATCTAATAGAGGGAACAGCTATCTGTATAATGACTCATGTTGAGCTCGTAGTCTAGAACTTTTCATAAGAACTGTTGACCAGACATACTTGCTTTGTTCCATGATGATGGAATTGATCTTTTGAACTAAAGTATAACATTTATTCAGATACAACTATAATCTTACCCACTTGGATGTTCTCCAATGATACAGATAGCAACTTACATGTGCCTACCAATTCTGCATGAATTTTTTTATTCTACAAGTTCAACAGCTAAGATCTCGCTTACTTTCTCAAAGATAAAACAGAGTATTATTTGGGCTGTCCTCCAGCAGTCCCTTTTCTTCATTATATGGCCAATCCATCTTTTCTAATCATATATTTCCTTGACAACATTGTCTATTCTTGTTCTTTTCTGAATTTGTTCATTAGTTCTAGTTTGATTCCTGATCACACCCACCTAAACCTCTTTTTTGCCCGATACTAATTTCTCTTTAGAGATTTGTATTCCATATTTTGCCTACGTATAGCAACCTTAATATTGATATTAAAAGATAGATTTCTGTTTCTGTTTGACTGTCCTCCTCTTTTTCAATTCTGTGTCCAACTCATCATTCATTTATATACTATCTGTGCTGGCATGCATAGTAATGGACAAACTATAAGATGACTTTTTACCGAATATTATCATCTAGAGTAATAGACATGCTTCCTCTGTTTAGTCTGTCTTGTGTGAATAGTCATTCCAATTTTTTTTTTCTAAATGGTTACAGATCTCTTTCAGGAAGTTCTGTAGGGTTCTAAATCTTGATACAGCCAGCCAGTCATTCAATAAGCATTTACTAAGTGTTGTTATGTGCAAGGCACTGCGTTAAGCATCTGGATTACAAAGAAAAGCAAAAGACAGCTCCCGCTCTCAATGGTGAAAATACAAATAACTATGTACAAACAAGATATAGTGGATACATTGAAAATGGTCACCTGAAGGAAAGCATCAGATTAAGGAAGATTCTTAAGGTGGTGAGATTTTATGAGCAGAACCACAAGATTGTAAGATGATCAATTCTGATGGACATGGCTCTTTTCAACAGTAAGATAATTCAGATCAATTCCAGTGATCTTGTGATGAAGAGAGCCATTTACTCCCAAAGAGAGAACTGAGGGTGGTTTACAACATAATATTCTAATTCTTGTTGTTGTTGTTTGCTTGCATTTTATTTTCTTTCCCTTTTTTCCTATTTGATTTGATTTTTTTGTGCAGCAAGATGATTGTATAAATATGTATACATATATTAGATTTAACACATTTCTATCATGTTTAACATATATGGATTACATGCCGTCTAGAGGAGAGGGTGGGGGAAGTGGGGGAAATTGGAACACAAGGTTTTACAAATGTTAATGTGAAAAATTATAAGAATAAAAAATAAAAATAAATGCTTGTTCCCTTCCTCTAAAAATAATGATGAGATTTTGGCTGCAACTTGAAGCCAGGGAAGCCAGGTGGTAGAATTTAGGAAGGAGAGCATTCTAGGCATGGAGAACAACCAGAAAAGGTATCTGGAATTAGAGGATGTATGTGGAGATCAGCAAGGAGGCTAAGGTTATTGGATTGCAGATTAGAGGTGGGGAATAAGGTGTAGAACAAGTAAATAAGGCAGCAAAGAAGGGCCCAAGCAATGAAAGGCTTTAAAGGCCAAAGAGAAGGTTTTATAATTGTTCCTGGAGTTAACAAAGAGCCAGGTAGGGGAAGGGGGATTGAGATGGGTTTAGGAAGATCACTTTGATAGATGAGTGGAGGATGGATTATAGAGACTTGCGGTATAGAGAACAACCTATTGGCAATCATAATAGTTGGGGGGGGGTGAGATGATGGGGTCCCGTAGTGGATGATGGCAAGGTCAGAAGCAAAAGAGCCCCATGTGAAAGATGCTTTGAAGGTAACATTGACACGACTTGGCAAACTGATTGACTATGGAGGGCGAGACAGGAGAAGTTAAGGATTACAAGGTTTCAGTCCTGAATGATGGGAGGATGGTAATATCCTCCACAACAATAGGAAAATAATTTGGGGAGAAAGATAATGAACTCAGTTTTGGACATTTATGGGACACTGAATTCCATAGGATCAGCAGTCACTTGGAGGTGGGAGTCTGGATGTTAGGGAAGGATGGAAACGTTCATCTGAGAATCATCAGCATAGAGATGATAATTGATATACAGGAGTGGATGAGCTCAGCAAGTGAAATTGTTTAGAAGGAGGAGGATTGAGGCTTAGGAATACCCATGGTTAATGGGCTTGACCTGAATAAAGATCCAATAAAGGAGACTGAGTGATAGGGAGAGAACCAAGATAGAATAGTGCTATCAAAGCCAGACTACTGTCATTTGCAAATGGGACATTTTATTTAAACTTCTGTATAAAACTATTCTCATCAGTGGGGATGCCATTTCTGTTCTTCAGTAACCAATTTTTTATCATAAATTACTTAGTCAAATAATTTAGGATTAAATTATTTCATTGTTTTCTTTTTTTTTTTCCTGCTAGCTAATGAATAATTTTGATCTTTGTTCTACCGCCATCAAGGATCTGACTGGAGTTGGTCAGGTCATTCAGAAAGACAGCCTACTTCAATAGCCCACCTTATAAATATATTCAGTCTCATTGTTTGTGTCTGGTGTTATTTATTGCTTGCCATGTCTAGTACGTACCAATTTTGCTCTTGAAAAAAAGTATTTATGAAATAAAAGCATGAGATTTTGGTGTAATTTCTACATCTGGCCTCTCCCATGCCTTCTTCCTAATCCATGCTTTGTGACATATTTGTGACCATCTTCACTTACTAAATTACCAAGTATCAGAGTATATGTTAATTTAATTTGGAGACTTTTTTCAAGGCTAATTAGAATTTTTCAGCTTCTTCATGTGGGGACATATGCTGCATTTTTATAGTGATCTTTTTGCCAATATTTATTGTGATGACCCCAATTTCCTTTTTTCTTCTGGTTTTATTCATAGCAGGAATCTCAAAATTTATATGACACCTTCTTCTCCCACAGCATGTCAATTTGTTGGCCCTTAGACAAGGATCTCACCATTCCAGTACCAACAGCCAAGTCAACGTTTACAAAGGATCTAGATTTTTTTTGATTCTTAAAACTCTCTTGTCTGCTTTTCCATCATCCTGACCCTATCACTTCAGAAGCAGAGGGAAACCACTCAGGGTTGAAGGCTATTGTGTATTTTACTTTCTTTCTTGGGTTGCCAGAGTGAAAAAAAAAATTAAACAAGTATGTCAGCCTCCTGGAAATGAGCCATTCTATCTAACCAAGTTGGTCCTTAAAAAGTAGACTTAGTTTGTGTCAAGACTATATTCCCTATTAAATTTTATGTAATTAGATAGGCTCAATTAGATAGGATCCTCACTGGATCTTTTTGGAGACTGTCACACAACAATTTAGAAGTCTTTGATGTTTTTCTGAAAAATGTTACGGCTGAGGTCAGAGCCCTAGCACATTTCTCCCACTTATATCATCTACCTATCATTCATTATTCTCTGGGTCTAGTCTTTCAATTGGCTTTATTTGGTTTTGTACTCTTTTCTACCTCATATATTTCCATTCTTTCCACAAAAATAGCACGAGAGATTATCAAATGCTTCACTAAAGTCTAGTTATATTGTTGATTCTCCTAATCTATGCAGTCTCTTATATATTAAGGCACCTGCCTGCAATTTAAAGTACACCCAAAATAACCTGGGAGAAGATGAGAACTTCTTTTCTGGGCAGATACCAACAGTTAACTCACAAAAAATTTGTGCTTATGAGAATTAACTGATGCCTCTGAGAATGTGTGGAAAGACAATGTGAGAAACTGAGTAAGCTCATTCTGTGCAGAAAACATTCTGAGTTCCTTTCTATAATAATATGCCAAAGTATACAGAGCACTCAGAATTTCCTGTGTCTCCTATCATATCTGTAATTACTTGAGGCACAATATCTATAGACCAGCCACCAGATGGTGCTCCAAGCTCAAATCACTTGAGGTCCACTGACCAAGTAAGTATCCAAGTAGCTCCTAATTTTATTTTGAGCTATTTTCTACCAAATAGGTAAACAGGAATCCAGCTCATCCTCCCTCTCATTTCCATTCTGAATCAATCAGCAATCATTTATTAAAAGCCTTCTATGTGGCAGGCACTATGGTCAAGAATTTTGACTTTACAAAAATGAAATATCCTACCTTCAAGAAGTGAGATGAGGATTATAATAAAACTTACTTCACAGTCGGTTTGAGGATCAAATGAGATCCATAAAGTGCTTTGCAAACTTTGAAGTGATATATAAACGCTGTTTATACGGTAAGACAACATATCTCTCTCTGTGTGTGTGTGTGTGTGTATGTATATATATATATATATATATATAATATATATATATATATATATATATATATATATGAACATTTTGGGGGAATGCTTTGTAATTTGGAGGTGGCAGTAGTCACAGAAATTAGGAAACTCCTAACATAGAACATAGTACTTGAAATGAGCTTTGAAGAAAAATAAGGATTCTCAAGAGATGGAGGTGAGGAAGGAGCACAGCATTATTAAGGGGAGGGAGAGATAGTCTATGCAAAAGTACAGAGAATGGAGATGGAGTATCATATATAAGGTGGCTGGCTCAACTACAGAGTTCCTGAAGTAGGTTAGTGTATGAAATGAGACAAAAATAGGTATTTTGGAGCCAAGTTGCAAAGAGCTTTAAATGCCAAGGGGAAGAGTTTCCATTTTCTTCTAGAGGTGATAGAGAACTACTGGAATTCACTGAGGAAGGGAATAAGATGGTTAGATCTAGTGGTGCTTTAGGAACACTCTTTGAGCAGCTCAGGTGGAAGGTAAATCGGGGCTGTGACCTGAGGCAGGAAGACAAGCAGAAGGCTATTGAACTACTCCAGGAAAGAAGTGATGATGGAGGGCATTTTTGATGTGGTCTCTTTATTTGAGTCTAGCCAATGCTAGCTTGCCCTTGGGACATTCAGCAAAGGGGTCCAGGGGGTTATCTCTCTTCCCCACCTGTAGCAGCCATGGTCATTATAAGCACATGGTGTCAAGAACATTTGTTTATCCAAGAGCTTCTGAGACTAGATACAAGTTTTTGGCTGCCTCTGCTTAACACAAGTGGCTAAACAGCATCTCCAGAGATGAATGACTCCAGCTTTTTTGGCTTCTGTTTGAGTTTGAGTGATCCCAAGTTGGGATGTTTGCCAAGGAAGAGGTGATTTCCACAAATACTTCACAGAGGAGGACTTTTCCTGCTAGGACGTTCCTTCAACTGGAAGGGAATTGGTCATTGTGACCGCTAAGGTGGGAAAACTAGGCATTTTTTTCTGATCCTCACTACCTTTCAAATCTTTTCAAAATATGAATTATGAGTAACAGGTAAAAACAATGTCAGTTTTCTCCATAATTTAGTATACTTAGAACTCAAACAAGACAAAAACTCAATGAACTAACAACAGAGGGTAACAATCTCTAATCTCTAAAGAGAAATGATTGGCAGAATCAAAAACAAAACAAAACATGAATTTGTGGTTACAAGTCTAAACAAAGAAACAATAGAGAAGCATAGATGATTGAGAATGTAAATGCATGGAGGGGAATGACAATCTGGAAGAAAAAAAGTGAAAAATAGTAACATTAATAGTAACAACAAAAAAAAAGTAACATTTTGCTTCATTGAGCAAAACATTGATATCAAGCACAAGACATGTAAGGATTATAAATCACTCAGAACACAATAAGTAAACAAACAAACAAACAAACAAACTTGAATACACTAGTGCAAGAAAAAATACCCCCAAAATTGCTTAGAATGTTTGAACATAGAAAACAATTGGAAGATAATCTCTAAGAAAAAACAAAACAAAAACAAAAATATGTTTACAAACTCTAAGACATATAGTGGCTCCATTGAGAAACAATAAATTCTATTAGTGACAAGGAGAAAGATCTTCAAATATGAATGAATGGAAATTTGAATAAGACAAAATTATTATGTACCCACCAGAAAACACAGGAGGAAATAGAATAATCGGTTCCAAATCTCAAGATGCAGTTCAGTGTGACAGATCCTATAAATCTGAGTGTGATTATAAATGAAAAAAATATGGTCAGTTAAAAAGAAAGGAAAAAAGAGGTGTTCTGATCATGCCTACAAAGAAAATTATACTTGAAAAAATTATTTGCTTCTTAAATACTCCAGACAATAGAAATAAAAAAAGAGCAAACAAATAGAACAACAAAATAACATCAGAAAGAATTCCTTCTAAATGAGGAGATAAGAGTGAAAGTAGAGATCAAATCAAAGTGATGAGAAGGAGAAAGTGATGAACTAAACCTCACCATACCTTGGACAAATGTTTTTTTGTGGGACTAAATTACAGAATAGGAGGATTAATAAAAGGGTAAAGGGTATAGGGGGAAATATAGTGATACTTTAATAAAGTCAAAAATTAACAGTGAAGGGAAAATGTAGTCTTTGGGTAAGAAAAGAGCTTACAGGAAAATGATCAAGGAGGAAAGGAAGAAATTAAAAGAGGGAGGAAATCTTGTTTAAATTGTGGGAAGGATTACCATTAATGAATATTCCTATGGGAGAAGAAAGAAATAAACTGTTATCCTCTCCCTAACTACTACTTTGGAAGGGGGCCAGTGTGCATGTTTAGCCCCATTGACCCCATGACATTTAGTTTTAAAAAGTTTTACTGGAGTTGTTTGTTGTTGTTGTTGTTTGACATCGCAAACATTTCCTAATAACCTTATGTAACCTCTTATTGCCAAAAAAAAAAAAAAAAAATGTTAAGCTAAACCAGAGCTTCTTAAACTTTTTTCACTCATGACCCTTTTTTGCCTGAGAAATTTTTACGTGACTCCATCAAATCTGAGCCAAAGTATTTCTGGCAGTGGTTGTGCATGTGCATGTTGTGTTTTCAGAACAAGGTTTCAGGGAAGTCAAATGATGCAACACAAGCAAACACTGCCAGTAATACCTCAGATTCATTTGTTTGATTTTTAATTAATTTTTGGTCGTTCCCTTCAGAAATTTTACTGTTGTCAATTTTTTTGCAATTCCCACATTCAATTAAGTGACCCTATTTGGGGTTGTGACCCATAGTTTAAGAAACTTTGAGCTAAACCAATTAATAAAGCAACTGTAGCCGGCAGTGTATGCAACATTCTGCATCCATAGTCCTCCACTTTTCTACAAAAAGGAAAGAGTTGTATTGTAATGCTGGAAAAACTGAGGCAGGATAGAGATTGGAGAGTTATAATAATTTATTTATTGGAGAGCTTAATTAATTGACTGGATCGGACTCTCATCTCCAAGTATCCAATATGGAATGTGGGATTCTAGAGATTCTTTATAGGGTTTTGTTGTTTAACAAGAACAATGACAGAATGAGAGAGGTACCAGACATTCTAATAAAGTGGGATCAAGAAGACCAATGCCAGAATGGGGGGAGGAATTGGATATTTTAATAAGTAGGGAGAGTCTGGGGTCATGATGTCTAAGACAGAAAATCTTTCTCCTTATCAAACATCTTTATGATTAGGAGGGAAAGGTGGTGCTGTAATCTGGGGATTGGGGCAGAATAACTGAGATAGAACAATTCAAGGAGATTGTAGTGTAACAGTATTTGTCATTTGCCCTCTGCAATTAATACTAGTTTTTAAATTTGTTAATTAAAGCTTTTTATTTTTAAAACATATGCATAGATAATTTTTCAACATTGATCTTTGCAAAGCCTTGTGTTCCAAATTTTCCCCTCCTTCCCTCCAACCCCTCCCCTAGATGGCAAATAATCCAATATTTGTTAAACATGTTAAAATATGTTAAATCCAATATATGCATATATACTTATCCAATTATCTCACTGCAAAAGAAAGATCAGATCAAAAAGGAAAAATAAATGAGAAAGAAAATAAAATGAAAGCAAACAATAACAAAAAGAATGAAAATGTTATGTTGTGATCCACACTCAGTTCCCACAGTCCTTTCTGTGGGTGTAGATGGATCTCTTTATCACATGATCATTGGAACTGATCTGAATCATCTCATTGTTGAGAAGAGCCACATCCATCAGAATTGATCATTGTATAATCGTGCAATTAATATTAGTATTTTCCTTTCATCTGAGTTCAGCTGATTTTTAATGTTATTAAATTATTGTATGCAACACATGTGAACTGGTTCTGCATGCTCCTCTCTGCATCAATTCCTATAAGTTTTCCCCCATTTCTCTGAACTCTTCATGTTTGCATTGCTTTAGGAGGAAGCCAGACCTAGACTTTGAGTATGAATTCTAATCACTTGTTTGTGGCAGAAAAACAAAAATTGTCTTTGACATTCAAATCACTGTGAGATTCTATCTACTTTTTACATTTACTGGAAGGGTAATTCTTAGTTCTTGTGGCTGTTAGTAGCTTGTCTAGAGATATTTGTTGTGTCTTATCACTTATATCAACAAGGCTGGTGATAGGTTTTCTCATTTGTTTCCTTCTGCCCATAGCACAGTCCCATAAGAATATTTATTCTGTTTTTCCTTTCCACTGAACCTTCCTTAGATATTTTCCATTATATAGATTTCTCATTAAATATATCTTCTCCTGAATATGCAATGCTATTCGCTTTTTCTTATTCTGTAGTCTTTTTGAATAAAGAATATTCTTCCATGAATGGTTAAAAAATAACTTTTTAAACACTTGTTATCTGTGGAGCTCTGAGGAAGCAAATGGAAAGGCAAGTGGTAATTCCCATTTACATTCTAGCAAAGGGAGATGATACCCTACAAGTGTAGTGCCTACTGATGGGCAATGGGAGGTATTTTAGTTGGGAAAATTAAAAGGAAAATATTTTACTTTATTCCATTTCATATACTTCATCCTTCTAGCTAATGTTGGGGGCCATAAGGGGCCACCCAAGCTGCGGTTGAGGTCTGGGCCAGATCAAATTCAAGGATAAGAATTTCAGGTGGTGATAAGTGAGATCCCACATCTCATATTTAGCATGTATAAAGTACTTTAAGCAGACATTGTATTTACAGATATTGTTTGAACCTTATAACTACCCTGGAAGGTAAATACTATTCTGATATACTTTTTTTTTACATTTTTACAAATGGGGAACTGAAGGCTCAGAGAGGTCATACAATTAGGAGGTGTCAGAAAAGTGGTTCAAACCCAGGCCAAATTCAGCCATCAAATCGCTATGTCATGATTTGCCTCAACCTGCTGACTCCATTCACAGAGACCATCGGTTTCTTCACTTGTCATCTGGATGGTGAAGTTATCCTGAGGGGGGAGAAGGAAGAAGAAGGGCTTCACAATGCAATAACTATTCATGAGCTGGTGCTTGAGGCGGCCACTAAGTATCCCCATTTCATTGCTCTGGGGACAAAGAAAATGGATGAATGGGAAACCATAACCTATATCGAGTATTATGAGTTGTGTCGGAAAGCAGCAAAATCCTTCCTCAAGGTAATGTGGTACCATGTTCTTTGTCATCATGAATGTGGCTCATTAGCCTTTGGTTAGCATCCAAGCCACAATAAAGATCACAGCTCCTCAAAATGTGTCACTGAAAGGACCCTTAGATGTCAGGTCTGTGGGGGAGTGAACTTAGAACATAAAATGTCAGCACTAAGAAATATCTAAAAATAAAAAAAACGGATTTGGAATCAGAGGACATGAGCTTGAATTACAGTTTTGATGCTTATGGGACCTGAGACAAGTCATTTCCTCTCTCTAAATCGGATTTTTTTCATTTAGAAAAAGGAAGGATATTTAAGGATTTTTCCTGTCTTCAATTTTATAATTCTGTGAACACAGACCCTAGAATGTCTGAGCTGAAAGTGTCTTTATAGGTCATCTAGTAGTTTAACCCCCTTCTTTTTACAGATGAGAAAATGAAGGCCCTGACTGGGGGAAAGTCATAAATGAAGTCCCCAGGTCTCCTAGCCTTCCAACTCAGAAATTTCTCTACTGTATCTTACCATATCCATGTTGTTGGCAAAGCCCACTGAATAGATTGGGGGGCATCCTGAACCCACAGTTTATGTAGGCCCTACAAGTAGGATTCCAGAGCAAGAAAGGACCTTGCATGGGCTCTGAGATTTATCTTGTTCTAAATCCTTGATCCTGGGCTAGGCAGGGCTTATGAAAGATTAGAAAATTCTTTAGGGCATTCTAATGTCATATCTTTTTCTTTTTTATTATAATTTTTTATTTTCAAAATATATGCAGGGATAATTTTTCAACATTGACCCTTGCAAAACCTTGTGTTCCAAATTTTTCCCTCCTTTTCCTTCACCCCCTCTCCTAGATGGCAAGTAATACAATATGTTAAACATGTTAAAAATATGTCAAGTCCAATATAGGTATACATATTTATACAATTATCATGTTGCACAAGAAAAATCAGATCAAAGGGATTAGGTGGCGCAGTAGATAGAGCGCCAGCCTTGAAGTCAGGAGGACCTGAGTTCAAATCTGATCTCAGACACTTAACACTTCCTGGCTGTGTGGCCCTGGGCAAGTCACTTAACCCCAATAGCCTCAGCAAAGAAAAAAAAAAAAAAAGAAAAGAAAAAGAAAAGAAAAGAAAAAAAAAAAAAAAGAAAAAAAGAAAAATCAGATCAAAAATGAAAACAAAATGCAAACAACAAAAAGAATGAAAGTGCTATATTGTGTCACATCTTTTTCTGATGTTATTTTATTTTACTTGACCCAAATTTGGATTAATAAGCCCAATGGTGATGGGTACAGGTGTGTGTTGTGATATCACCTCTGAAAGAATTCAGGCTCAGTCTCCATCCCAAGCAAAGGTACTTATTGAGATTTACATCCTCTGTGGTCTGCAATTCTTAAGGGAGACAGCAATTGAGCAAAACAAGACTAGGATTTTTTATAGAGTAAAAGATACTGATTACGTCACAAGACATGTAAATTTTGAAGTTATAGGAGGGAGGTCTTAAAGCCTTGGAGGAATGGCACATGTATATATAGAATGCATATAGAAAAGCCCACTGGGAGTGGGAATGGTATCAATAATATTATAATAAGGATGCCTGTGTCATGACTTCACCTAAGGAACAGCAAATAAGGAGAGTGAACGGGTCCCATACTGGGTAAAGTCCTTTCTGTGGTTTGCACTCCAATATCCTGCTCTGCATCCATTTCTTATTGACTAATTTCTGGTATGTCTAACCAGATGGAGTGGTCACAGAGCATGCTGACCTGCTTGTTGCCCATGATTTGTGTGGGATTCTGGTCTCAGGTTCGGGGCAACAATAAGAATTTTATCAACGATGTTCTCTGATATCACCTTGTGACATGGTAGGGAGCCAGAACTTGGGAAGTCTCTGCCAGTGGGATTCTGGCCTTATTTAGTTTGAAAGACTTCACAAAGGGGACCAGCATGTGTCTCTAGATTTAAGACATGTCTTGAGACTGATAATACTCCCCCCTCTCCTTTTTTTCCCCTTCCTTCCCTTCCCCCTTCCTTTCCCTTTTCTTCCTTTCCATGTCTTTTTTTCTACATCTTCTCTTCCCCCTTCTTCCCCTTCCTCTTTCCCTTTTCCTTCTCCTTTTCTTCCCCTTTCCCTTCTCCTTTCTCTTTCCTTTTCACTTCCCCTTCCTTTTTCCCTTCCCTTCCCTTCCTATTCAAACAAACACTAATTTTATGCCCAATGAGTCATGTAAGACATCAGACCAAATGCAAGAGTACGAACATGAAAACCTTTCGTCCTCCTTGCTCTCAAGTTGCTGCCAGCCTTCTAGAGGGCATAAAGAGAACCCAACATTTACGATGAGAAGCACAACATGAAGTATACTGTGATGGGGCAAAGGAATGATCCCTCTGTGTACTTTGGGGAACATGGGGTGGTGGGCTGGAGGAGGGCATTTTCAGCTGGAGAGGGGGATCAAGAAAGACTCCAAGGAGGGGAGGGTGGCCCTTGAACTGAGTCTATCCTTGTAGGATGAGAGGAGAATTTTAACAGGTGGAAATGAGAAGGAAGTCAGTTCTTGTCCTAGTAAATGGACTGCCTGACTACAGAAGAGTGGGAGCCTCTCAGATTTGGGAAGTTGTGGAGGGTCCAGTCTATCTGAAGGAGATTCACATGAAATAAGGCCAAAAAGTGAATTAGAACTTGACTATAATTATTATCAACCGACTGCAGGACATAGGAAAGAATGCTGGATTTGGGAGTTGGAAGATCTGAGTTCAAATTGCACTTCTATTACTTCTTGTGTGACTCTGGACACATTGTTTATTCTCTCTGTATCTCAGTGTCCTCATCTATATTTATGGAAAAGGGCTCATCTATAATGCATACCCAGAAGTCAACTTACCAAGGGATTAGAAACAGGTAGGGCACAGTGTTCATATGCTAAAAATATTAACCCTAGGCCTTTACTAGCTATGTGATCCTGAGCATTTAATCCTGATTGTCAAATAAATGAATGAATAAATAAATAGAGAGATAAACCAGCAAATGAATAGATGAATGAATAAATGATAGACCTTTTTCCACTCCTAGTCCAAGGGGGAAGTTAAAAGAGTGAGCCTAAATATGAATCGAGGAACTAAGTGGCACTGGGGATAGAGCTGTGGACTTGGAGTCAAGAAAACCTGAGTTGAATCTTGATTTAGACACTTAGTAGCTGCATGACCCTGGGAAAATCACTTAACCACCATCTGCCTCAGTTTCCTTACCTGTAAAATAGGGAGAATGATAGCACCTATCTCTCTAGATTGGTGAGAGGATCATTGTAGAGTGCTTTGCAAAGCTTATAGCACTTTTGTTGCTGTTATTACAACTCTAAATCCAAGTCCCTATCATGAGGATGGGGCTGAAATCAATCTACTCCATTTTATATCTTACCTGAGTGAGAATATGTCTCTGTTGTCAAATCAATCAAAAGACCTTTGACTAAGGGCGATTTTTTTTTTTTTGGAAAAACTTGTTAGTGAAATGAAATAATGACAGATAAAAAAATCTATTCCAATTGACTGGGGTGATACTAATGGTGGTGAGGATGGATGAGAAAATGGGTTAATTATACCCTCAGGGTCTTATATAAAAGCATCAAATTAGAATGGAAAAATTTCAGAAAAATTAGTGTATGTGGAGTTTTAGTTCTCCCCTCTGAGAATGAGCTTCCTGGAGGAAAAGGACAAATTTAGTCTCAATCAGGTCCTCTCCCATCTCCTCTACCCCTTTTCTCATCTATGACCAGAGAAGGATTTTCTAACTTCAAAGGTTCAGATGATATTGGATGTTCAGTTTTCTCATTATTGTCATAAATGTTGCTTCTGGATCAGCTGGAGTTTTTGTCCATCACTGGGGGCCAAGGACAGACTGGGACTCAAAGTTCTACAAAGAATCCAATACAAAGACCGTGTCTGGGGAGAATTTTCCTATGAATGGAAGAAAAGTATTTCCTGCATCCCAAATCTGTGATCTGGCCCTTGATGCTATCTGTGTTCTCTGAGCTTCAGACGACTTTCTCCTGGACCCTCTATGTGCAGTATCAGATTATGTCACAGACTTTTAGGGGGGAAACTTTGTACCACCTTAATCCTTTCTAAAAGCTATTTGAGCTTAGCTAATGGACTGGCTTTCAATTAATAATTTTCGGGGGAAACACCAATAGGGCTCAAGGCAATGCCATCAGAGAATAACCACTGACCCTTCAGAGTTATCCCTAGGAACATTTTAGGTAGATGCTCTGTGGACCTGACGGATTGAGATAGTTGAGTTAAACATCTTTAGAGTTTGTCTGGGTTATACTATAATCCTTTATCTGGACATCCTTGGGATATGTTAAACTCAATTGTTCCTCCCCCCCCCAAAAAAAAAATCTGTCCTTCCTCCAAATTTCTTATTTCTGTTGAGGGCATTACTCTCCATTCCACCACTTAGATAAACAAGAGGTCACTGGTCTTTTATAAAGTAATTTCAGTAAAGTGATGGAATCAATTGTACTATTGAGGGATAAGTGGAGAGGCAATGGAGGCAGCCAGTGCAGATTATCTTAAAGAGATATAGTTAGAGACAGAAAAGGAGGTGTAAGACAATAGCTTTAGACAATGTTCTGAGTCAGTTAAAAAGGGGATTATTGTTTTTTTAGAATGGGGAAACTTGAAAGATGGCATGTTGATATGTAGTGGTTTCCAAAGTGAAGTGTACAAAATCTGTTGTAACTCAAAATGGATAAGTTGGCGTAAAAGAAATCTTGCAAAGAAACTCAGATTTGGTAATATAACTGATACAAGTTTGAGTAAAGAACGAGAGAATGGCAAAGCTACAAAGCTTCTCGATCCCCCTTCTAGATCTTTGATAGCCCCATTAGAAGTAAATCTAGCCTGATAAACCTGCTTTCTCATTCTCCACACATTGAAATAGTCAATAATATTATTTTAAATATGGATTTGTATGTATTTTTATTAAAGATCAACCTTGTCCATAAGAATGAAAAAAATTAGAAGAAAATCTGGGATACTTGCTGGAAAAAGAACTCCCTGGAAAAATAAATCGAGAAGAGATAATTTTAAAATTATTTGACTTGGGGCAGTTAGATGGTATGGTGGATGGGGCACTGGGCCTCGGAGTCAGATGGACCTGCATTCAAATCCAGCTTCAGACACTTAACTCTTCCTAGATGTGTGATCCTGGACAAGTCATTTAATCCTAAGTGCCTGGGGGAGGAGGGGGAAGAAAAATTATTAAATTACTTGAAAGTCATGATTTAAAAAACAAACCCTAGATCCTGGACATTATACTTCAAGAAATTATCAAGGAAAATTTCCCCAATATCTTAGATCCAGAGGGTAAAACAGAAATGGAAAGAATCTACCAATTATTTCCGGAAAGAGATTCCAAAATTAAAACTCCCAGGAATATTATAGGTGGGTCAAATAATCCCAGTCAAAGAAAAAACAGTTCAAGCAGTCAGAAAGAAACAATTCAAATATTGTGGAACCTTAGTCAGAATCACACAAGATTAACAGTTCCTATATTAAAAGACTGCAAAAGAGCTAGGATTACAACCAAGTAACACCTGCTCAGAAGAATTAGTAATTCTTCAAAGGAAAAAAATTTTTTTAAATGAAATTGAGGATTTTCAAGCTCTTGAAAAGACCATAGCTGAAGAGGAAATTTGACATTCAAACAGAAGAGTCAAGAAAAGCAATAAAAAAGTAAACATGAAAGAGGATTCATAAGAAAATTTTGATGAAGTTAACTTTTTTGCAGTTTTTTATTATTAAAGCTTTTTATTTTCAAAACATATGTATGGATAATTGTCAACATTCACTCTTGCAAAATCTTGTGTTCCGAATTTTTTCCCTCCCTGACCCATACCTCTTCTCCTAGATGGCAAGTAATCCAATATGTGTTAAACATGTGCAATTCTTCTATATGATAGTTCCACAATTATCATACTGCACAAGAAAAATCAGATCAAAAGGGAAAAAAGAGAAAGAAAACAAAATATGAGCAAACAACAACAAAAAAAGAATGTTACGATGTGATCCACACTCAGCTTCCAAAGTCCTCTCTCTGGGATGGATGGCTCTCTTAATTACAAGATCATTGGAACTGACCTCAGTCATCTCATTGTCGAAAAGAGCCTCGTCCATCAGAATTGATCATTGTATATAGTTTTGTTGCCATGTATAATGATCTCCTGGTTCTGCTCATTTCACTTAACATCAGTTCATGTAAGTCTCTCCAGGACTCTCTGAAATCATCTTGTTGGTTGTTTCTTACAGAAGAATAATATTCCATAACATTCATATACCACAATTTATTCAGCCATTCTCCAACTGATGGGCATCCATTCAATTTCCAGTTTCTGGCCACTACAAAAAGGGCTGCCACAAACATTCTTGCACATACAGGTTCCCTTTCCTTCTTTAAGATCTCTTTGGGATATAAGCCCAGTAGTAACACTGTTGGATCAAAGGGTATGCACAGTTTGATAATTTTTTGGGCATAATTCCAAATTGCTCTCTAGAATAGTTGGATCAGTTCGGTTCCACCAACAATGCATCAGTGTCCCAGTTTTCCCACATCCCTCCAACATTCATCATTATCTTTTCCTGTCATCTTAGCCGATCTAAGAGGTGTGTAGTGGTATCTCAGAGTTATCTTAATTTGCATTTCTCTAAGCAATATGGAGCTAATTTCTTCATCTGAAAATTGCCTGTTCACCTCATTTGACTATTTATTAATTGAAAAATGGCTTGAATTCTTATAAATTTGAGTCAATTCTCTATATATTTTAGAAATGAGGCCTTTATCAGAATCCTTGAATATAAAATTTTCCCTAGTTTATTGATGAAATTAACTTTTATTAAAGTTTAATAAAATTAAACTTTTAAACAGTTAAACTGTTTAATATTCCTATATGGAAGATGATATTTATAATTCCTAAGAACTGTGTCATTATTAGAACAGTTAAAAGAAGCTTACATAGACAGAGGCATGAATGTAAGGACAATGCTTGAATCTCACTTTCATCAGAATTGGTTCAAAGACAGAGGAATACACACATATACAACATTCCAGTTGTGGATAGAAATATAACTTATCCAATAGGGAAATGGAAGAGGAAGGGGATAAGAAAAAGGAGGAAGATGATAAAAGAGAGGGCAGTAGTTAGAAACAAAATAATTGGATAGGATGACCTCATCCATAAAATGGAAGCATATGGCAGAATGGATTAGAAACCAGAATCCAACAGTATGTTCTTTGCAAGAGATACTTGACACAGAAAGACAAACCATTAAGTTAAAATAAAAAATTGCAGCAGAATCTAATATGCTTCAACTGAAGTTTTTTTGAAAAAAAAAAGGCACAGTAGCTATCATGATTTCAGGCAAAGTAAAAGCAAAAACAGACCTAATTAAAAGAGACAATGAAGCAAACTACATTTTGTTAAAAGGTACCATAGACAATGAAGCAATATCAAAAAATTTTCTTTGATAAAATCCTCATTTCTTAAGTATATACTGAGT
The DNA here is from genome assembly GCF_016432865.1 of Antechinus flavipes. Classification (NCBI taxonomy): domain Eukaryota; kingdom Metazoa; phylum Chordata; class Mammalia; order Dasyuromorphia; family Dasyuridae; genus Antechinus; species Antechinus flavipes. The sequence continues at coordinate 658,417,963 of NC_067398.1, read as the reverse complement.
TGAATTTGTAAAAATGAGAACCATTCACCAACTGATAAATGGTCAAAAGATACAGACAGGCAGTTTTTAGAAGAAATCAAACATGGATAATCATACGAGAAAATGCCCTAAATCATTATTGCTTAGAAAATGCAATTTAAAACAACCCTGAGGTGGTACCTCATACCCATCAGAAATGACAAGTCTTGAATTGTTAGTAGAATATTGAATTGGTCTAACCATTCTGGAGAATAATTTGGAAGTGAGCCCAAAGATCTGGACATACCCTAAAAATAAACTATGCTATACATAAATACATGCCTAAGTAACACTGTGCATATCCTTTGTTCTAGCAATATCACTACTAAGTCTATATCAAAGAGATCCAAGAAAAAGGAAAAGGGACCCATATATATATATATTAATAGCAGCTTTTTTGTGGTGGCAAAGGAGAAAATGAGGGGATGTTTATTGATATGGAGAACGGCTGAAGAAATTGTGGCATATGATTATGTGCTATATTAGAAGTGATAGGTGGGATAGTTTCATAAAAACATGGTAAGATTTATATGAACTGATGACAAGTGAAATAAGAAAAACTAGGGGGTAATTTTGCACAGTAATAACAATGTGTAATGATGATCAACTGTGAAAGATTTGTATTCAGGTCAATACAATGATCGAAGTCAATTCCAAAGGACTCATGATTAAAACAAAAGTTATCCATCTCCACAGCGAGTGAACTGATGGACTCTGAATGTAAATTGAAGTATAATATTCCACTTTATTTTTCTTGTTTTTAAAAAATATAGCTAATATGGAAATGTTTCACATGATTTCACATGCATAATTGATATCATATTGCTTGCCTTTCCAATGGATGGAGAAAGATGTAAAAGAGAGGGAGAGAATTTTGAACTCAAAATTTATAAAGAAAAGTTTGCTAAACATAAATGAATAACAAATTGATTTAAAAAAATAAATAAAGATAAATCTTGTCTTGAGATTATTGTGACAAAATATTAATTAACGAAGGTATGAGTGTTTAGCAAGACATTTAAAAGCATAGTTTTGTTGCTGAAAACAGTTGTAGGTCACCTGTGAAAACATTCACATCTGAACACTTTAAGAACTTGGAAACAGAACTATTTGAAAACTTCTAAACAAAGAGTTTCCATGAACTTTGATTCATTTGTTATAAAATAGAAAAATATACCACCATCTGATTGATATATAAGAAAAAAATCAGGGGGCAGCTAGTTGATGCAGTGGATAGAGCACCAGCCCTGAAGTCAGGAGGACCTGAGTTCAAATTTGACCTCAGACACTTACCATTTCCTAGCTGTGTGACCCTGGGCGAGTCACTTAATCCTAATTGTTCCAGCAAAAAAAAAGAAAAAGAAAAAAACAATCAATATCAGGGAAGATAAAAATTTATTGGCCAAATTTCAATAAAATAAAAAGTCTCTCCATAATTGGTAGTTATGATTGAAAAAAAATTATCCTGATTTAGTAAGTATAATCCATAATGTACTTCTTCCACATGGATCTCTATTTCTCTTTGAGATTTTTTAAAAACTAAATTCACCAATCAGACTTCCAAGAAAATATTTTAATGATCTAGAAAAAATAACAAAATTCAAATGGAACAATAAAAAGTCGAGAATCTCAAGGGAATTAATGAAAAAAAATCAAATGAAGGTGGCCTAGCTGTACCCGATCTAAAATTATATTATAAAGCAGCAGTCACCAAAACCATTTGGTATTGGCTAAGAAATAGATTAGTTGATCAGTGGAATAGGTTAGGTTCACAAGACAGAATAGTCAACTATAGCAATCTAGTGTTTGACAAACCCAAAGATCCTAACTTTTGGGATAAGAATGCATTATTTGATAAAAACTGCTGGGATAACTGGAAATTAGTATGGCAGAAATTAGGCATGGACCCACACTTAACACCATATACCAAGATAAGATCAAAATGGGTCCATGACCTAGGCCTAAAGAACAAGATTATAAATAAATTAGAGGAACATAGGATAGTTATCTCTCAGACTTGTGGAGGAGAAAGAAATTTGTGACCAAATCACTATTGATCAGAGAAATTCAAATTAAGACAACTCCGAGATATCACTACACACCTGTCAGATTGGCTAAGATGACAGGAAAAAATAATGATGAATGTTGGAGGGGATGCGGGAAAACAGGGACACTGATGCATTGTTGGTGGAGTTGTGAACGAATCCAACCATTCTGGAGAGCAATCTGGAATTATGCCCAAAAAGTTATCAAAATGTGCATATCCTTTGATCCAGCAGTGTTTCTATTGGGCTTATATCCCAAAGAAATACTAAAGAAGGGAAAGGGACCTGTATGTGCCAAAATGTTTGTGGCAGCCCTGTTTGTAGTGGCTAGAAGCTGGAAATTGAATGGATGCCCATCAATTGGAGAATGGCTGGGTAAATTGTGGTATATGAATGTTATGGAATATTATTGTTCTGTAAGAAATGACCAGCAGGATGAATACAGAGAGGCTTGAAGAGACTTACATGAATTGATGCTAAGTGAAATGAGCAGAACCAGGAGATCATTATATACTTCAACAACAATACTATATGAGGATGTATTCTGATGGAAGTGGATTTCTTCGACAAAGAGACCTAACTCAGTTTCAATTGATTAATGATGGACAGAAGCAGTTTCATCCAAAGAAAGAACACTGGGAAATGAATGTGAACTATTTGCATTTTTGTTTTTCTTCCCGGGTTATTTTTACCTTTTGAATCCAATTCTCTCTGTGCAACAAGAGAACTGTTTGGTTCTGCAAACATATATTGTATCCAGGATATACTGCAACATATTTAATATACATAGGACTGCTTGCCATCTAGGGGAAGGCGTGGAGGAAGGGAGGGGAAAAATCGGAACAGAAACGAGTGCAAGGGATAATGTTGTAAAAAAATTACCCTGGCATGGATTCTGTCAATAAAAAGTTATTATAAAATTAAAAAAAAAAACAAGTAAATTCAACTTAGAACCAGAGCTTTGAATTGCTGTATCACAAAGACAGGGATGGGAGATGGAAGGATACACATATTTATTAAGTACCTTACAGTTGAAGAAACTCAGACAAACAGAGGTTAAGTGATATTATTCCTTATTCCACTTAGTAATGTTAAGGTGAGAATTGAACAAATAATAAAATATTTAATCATATTGCTATTATTTAAGAATGATTTATCATAATTTTTAGTGACAGCAAAATAACTTTTTGTACTATGTAAAATAATTATTTAAAATATATTGGTTTTATTTTTATCTCATTCTTTAGAATATCTATTAGCATGTTTTATAATGTAAATAATATATTAGTACATGTATATAACTTAAGCATCACTAATTATGTTTGTTATTGATGTGGACTGGTGCAAAGAAGGAAGGGATGAGTAGTGGAACAATGCAAGTTTTGAGATGTAGGGGAGGAAGATGGAAAGTTCAGCACAGAAAGTCTTAATTTTCTTTGTAAAGTTGAAGGTGAATACATCTGATGAAGAGAGGGAAAGGAAAGGAAGGGGAGGGAAGAAAAGGCAAAGGCATCTTATAGATGAAGGAACTGAGGCAAATGGAGGTTATTACTTGCCAAGGGTCATACAGGAGATTTGAACTCAGATTTTCCTGACTCCAGTCTCAGTGTTGTATCCACTGCACCGCCTAGTTGTGGGGAGCTTGTTTCAGGGGGCACTTGGGGCTTGAAGAAAAAGAAAAGATAGGCAGTATGAAAGGAAGTCTATTAGAGATTAAAAAAAAAGATTACTAAGAATTGAGTTACTTAATCATCCTCCTTAGAAGCCCTAAATTCAAGTCCTGCCTCTCTTACCTATGTAGTTATCAAAAAGTTAAAAGTTTGAACCTCAGTTTCCCCATCTATATGTATTACTATAGCAGAATGTTACATGTTAAATGAGAGAATTTGCTTTTCCAAGCCACAGAAGAGGGAAGGGGCAGAGCTGAATGGGGGGCAGAGGATGAGACTTTTATTCAAGAAACAAACGGAATGCTTCTTAGTTGAAATAATACCCAAACAATTACAATTGTGACAATAAAATTCAATTACCTCGTGAGAATGAAAACCAGATAATCAGAATAGGAAGGGCTCTTAGGAAATATCAATACCCTCTTTTACAGATGAGGGAAAATGATTTGTCCATCCCAATTGACATTTCACCATAGCACCCCAAGGGATAGCTAATCCTTTCTATTGCAACCCTCATATAAACTCCTAGATCTGGAAGAGAAATCAGGATGCCTTTGGTCCAATTCTGCATGAGCATGATTGATTGAGCAAAAATTCCCTGCAGAACAAATATCTTGAATTAGTGGTTATCCATGCAGCTCTCCAGCTAAAGGAAATCCACTCCCTCCTCCAGGAATTCATTCTGCTTTTGGACAGCTCCCCACATAAGGGAGATTTCTCTTTTGTTGAACCTAAATCTATTTCTTACCAATTCCATTCATGGTTCCCAGTTTTTTCCCTCTTGGGCAAAATAGAACCTATCTTATCTCTCTTCCATATGGCAGCCTTTTGACTATTCAAAAACAACTGTCATGCTGTTCCTAAGTCCCTTATTCTCTAAGCTACAAATTCCTATTTCCTTTAACCGGTCCTCATGTAGGACTATAGAATTTAGTCTAGAAAGGACTTTCAGGATCAACTGATCTGACCCCTTCTTTCAAGGACATCAAAGTCCAAACTCAAAAACCATTTTTCCAATGGACAAGTTGAATGGCTTGTCCAAGATCACAGAGTTAATCACAGAATTAGGAGTTTTGACTCTTTCCCCATCCTGATTGACTTTCCTGAAACATGGCAGGTAAAACAATATCCCAAAATGTAGTCTGACCAGGGTAGAGATCAATAGGATTTTCACTTCCTCCTATGCTTTCCATTCATTATTCTCCCCATTCACATAATCGATGTGGTTGTAAACCCTTCATTCAAATCATTGTCATAATCCATTGGTCCATGAATGGGAACAGTTCTTTAGAGGCTATTTTAACTGAGCTTCTACTCTGACAGAGTTTTCCAGACTAGCAACATTTACATTCTAAGCCTGACAACCATAGGGGAGTCTTTCCCAATCCCCATCAATTCTAGCACTTTCCCTCTGGAGATTATCTTCAATTTATCTTGCCTACAGCGTGTTTGTAGAGAGCTGTTTACATATTGTGTCATCCATTAGACCATGAGCTTCTTGAGAGCAGGCCTTTCTTTGAGTCCCTATACTGCTTCCTGTTGGCTTGGGATCTGTGGGAGAGAACCCCCACATTAATGAAATTATGAGTCACTGAAGTTTTGAAATATTAGTCTTATCATTATCATTACCAGAGAAACCAACTCTAGTTTCCTCAAGTCGCATGTATGCTGGTTTTGCTTGATCCATGTTTTGAGTATCTTGATAAGTTCCTGAGAAGAACAGAAATATTTTTGTGTTTCCACAGCTTGGTCTCGAGCGCTTTCACGGTGTGGGGATCCTGGGCTATAATTGCATCGAATGGTTCGTTGCTGACATTGCCAGCATTTTTGCCGGGTAAGGAAAAAAATGGGGTTGGTTCAGGGATGTTTTGGCTGGTTACAGTATGGGTCTTGGAGATGAGAATCTCAGACACACACACAAAAAATTCAAGTCAAGGATGGGATGGGGAGGGTCTTAGAAATCACCTAGTCCCACATTTTAAAGATGGGAAAATCAAGGCCCCAACAGGGGAAATGGATTGCTCAAGGTCATATCACAAGTAAATAATGGAGATGGGTCTTGTACCTGGTCTTCTTTTCCCCTATGTGCTATTCCTGTCATGTTAGGACTAAATGTTCGTTTTCTTTTAGTAATAGTAAAGCCAACTTGGACCATGAAGAAGTCAGTTGAATTTGGCTTTCTCTTCAGGTGCCTGGGGGTCTGTGATAATTGCATTCATTGAAGGGCGGCAATATATAGTAGTAAAGAATTCAGGACTGGGAACCAAGCAAGCTGGATTTGAGTCCTGGGACCAACAATTACTATGTGACTTTGGGCAAATGTCTTTGCCCCTCTGGGCTTTATTTCTTCCTTGGTATAGTGGGAATAATAATATTTTCATTCCTTTCTTCAAAGACTTATTGGTGCTGAAGTACTTTGTAAATTGCAAAGTGTTAGAGAAACATAGGTAAGAATCTTAGTGGGAAGCAGCTAATAGGAGAGGGTGACATTTTTAAGGATGACTTGACTTTGTGCTTTAATTTTGGAGCAACCTGAATCTAGAGCCCCTGAATCCAAGCTCAAATGTTTTCCCTTGGAATCAGAGGAAATGCTACCAATTTCATTTAGTAACCATTTACCAAGTGCCTACCAAGTGCCAAAGGTGAGCTCTAGGCTCTGCTCTGCTAGGATCTGAGGGAGATAAGCAGAAAGAAGAGATAAATGGACATTAGACCATATAAGGGCTGGTGGAAGGATTAGAGAGGTTTAGCTTAGAAAAGAGATTTAGAAAAACATGAGTTTTGGCCCCAGAGGGAAGAAGTGGAAATATTGGAGGAAAAGAGGAGTTTCAGAGAGGTTTATTTTGACTAGGCAAAACAACTGGCATTTATATAGTGTTTTAAGACTTAGGAAACGCTTTACAAATATCATCTCATTTGTCCTCATCACAACCTTGAAAGTTAGGTGCGATTTCTCATTTTGCAGAAGAGGAAACTGAGGCAGATAGTAAAGTGACTTTCCTAGGATCACACAACTAGTTAAGTGTCTCAGACTGGATTTGAAATTAGGTCTTAATAATTCCAGGTTCAATGCTTTGTTCTTGTATTACCTGTCTGCTTACAAGGAAAAAAAACAAACAAACATTTCCTAACAATGAGAAATCTCTGAAAGGCAAATGGGCTTCCTCACAAGGTAGTGGGCTCTCCATCATTGGAGATTCCCAAAGTGAAGCTGGAGGACCACTTATTGGTGATACTGGGTAATGGTGTACAGGTGCTCTCTGAGGTTCCTTCATCCTCTGGTTGAGGAATGAGCAATGAGGAAGGAGCAACAATTCTGCTCACAAAGACTTGGATTCAAATCATGCCTACAGCCATTTCTAGCTGGATGACTTTGAACAAATCTCTTTTCCCTGAGCTTTAGTTTCCTCATTTTTTAAATGAGAAGAATGGGACTAGATGAATTCTATGGATCTTAAAATTGGAACATAAATACTGGGGAAATCTCTGCCTTCTCAGGATCCTTTTGGCTGTCATTTTTTTTGCTTTCAGAGGCATTTGTGTAGGCATTTTCCCCACCTACTCTTCCCAAGCCTGCCGGTTTATTGCTGACAACTCCAAAGCTAACATCTTAATGGTGGAGGATGACTGTCAACTTCAAAAGATTCTCAAGGTAATTTTCTCTTTCCCAGGGCAGAGAGTCCGACAGAGCAGCAAGTCTTGCTGAAATTAGGGATTGAGACTCCTGGTCTCTTCCTGGATGTCCAAGATGAGGCAATTGATGCATCCTCTTTGTGATACCCATCAATTCAATTAGTGTTGACCAAATGTCTACTGAATATTTAGCCCAATGGTCAGTGCTGAATGAATTTTGTGGAGGGGGGGGAACTGGAGAGAGAATCTAAGATATAGATAGGAGAACCCATCTCTTGTTGGAGAAACAATATGGCAAATACTTATCAAGGACCTACTGTTGCCTGTATTGGATTTGTACTGGAGATAGCAACCAAAAAAATTCTAAAGAAAAAGAAGAGCAAGTAAGTAAAATGTCTGTCTGGGGATGGATCATAAATATTTGAGGAAAGAAGGAAAGGAATAGATGAAAGAGCAGGGGAGAGTTATATCCAGCCGAATGCAGAATTACAGAAAATAGCAAACAGATAATAAGGTTGTTTTTTTTTTTTAATGGGCAATGAAAAGAAATAAAAGAAAAGAGTACAATGGGAAAGACAAGAGATTTCTTCAAGAAAATTAGAGATATCAAGGGAATGCTTCTTGCAAAAATGTGCATGACAAAAGACAAAATGGTAGTGATATAATTGAAAGGGAGGAGATTAAGAAGAGGTAGCAAGAATACTAGAAGAACTATATAAGAAAGATCTTAACAACACTGGTAGCTACTATAGTGTAATTACTGATCTAGAGCCAGATATCTTGGAGAATGAAGTCAAATGGGCCTTAGGAAGCATTGCTAACAATAAGGCAGGTGGAAGTGACAGAATTCCAGCTGAGCTATTTAAAATACTAAAAGATGAGGCTATTAAAATGCTGTACTCCATAGGCCAGCAAATTTGGAAAATTAAACTATGGAAATCCATTGAAAAAAAAATCCGTTTGTATCCTGATCCTAAGGAAGAGAAATACCAAGGAATGTTCAAGTTACAAAACTTATTTCATACAACAACAAAGTTATGCTTAAGATCCTACAAGTTTAGTTTGTGAACTGAGAATTACAACAAGGGCCAGTTGATTTTCTAAGAGGCAGAAGAATCAGAGACCAAATTGTCAAAATTCTCTGGATTACGGAGAAAGCAAGGGAGTTCCAGAAAAGCATCTACTTCTGCTTCATTGATTACACCAAAGCCTTTGATGTGTGGATCATCCCAAAATGTGGCAAGACCTCAGAGAGATAGGAGTGCCAGATCATCTTATTTGTCTCCTAAGGAACTTGTACAAAATCAGAGAAACAACAGTTAGAACCGAACATGGAATAACAGATTGATTTAAGATTGGGAAAAAAGAGTATGACAAGGTTGTACATTGTCATCTTATTCATTTAACTTATATTCAAAGTACACCATGTAAAATGCCAACATGGACAAATCAAAAGCCAGAATTAAGGCTGCTGGGAGAAATATCAATAACCTCTGATATGCAAATGATACCTCTCTGGTGGCATAAAGTAGTCTTAAGTCTCTTGATGAGGGTAAAAGAGGAGAATCTAATAGCTGACTTGAAGTCTTAGTTTTCTCATAATATAATAATATTATGTCATAATATATATAATATAATCATAAAATAATAATAATACTAATAGCTCTTATCTTCCCAGGTTGTTGTGAGGATTGCATGACATAACAAACCCTAAGGAACTATACAAATGTTAACTATTATTCTTATCATACATTTATAAATATCTTGCAAAATATACTTATTTAACTGTCAGCTTTTAAATGATGATGATGAGGAGGAGGAGGATGCTATCCATTAGATTGTAAACTCCTTTTTCTTTTTTTCCCTTTTATCCAGTATTTAGCACTTTAATCAATACTTGATTGACTGATAAGTACATTGGGCAAGGCAAAACAGTTGATATCCCATTTTATAATATATAACTTTATGGATATAACATGTATTTCTAAATTATATATAGCATATATAATATCATATACCTTTATAATATGTAATATAACTTTCATGCACCCCAAACCCTGAGTATTTATCTGTTTATTTCTGCTTTGCCATATTCTTTTTTTTTTTTTTTTTCAGATCCAGGATCACTTACGTCATCTGAAAGCTATTGTCCAATATAAAGACAAACTGACAAAGAAGCTACCTAACACTTACACTGTATGTATGAGCTATGAAGGAGCCAAAGGGATAGAGAGGGAAAGACTACTGAAAATACTGGGCACTAATTAAAAAGGGATGGAGGCCTGTGGTGAGACAGGTTGACCACCAGATCAAGAACTGAGCACATAGAGCAAGTGGATGGATATATCTGGTGGCCTAGGAGGAGACAGGGGTATTTTTCTCACTTTTTCTCCAATCTGAATTATGAGACTATGGTAGACCGACCAACCAGTTGAAATATAATGATTACATGACTATGGCCACAGTGCTGAACTTGGCTGGGACCAAGAGCCAGGAGGGTCCAAGAGCTTCGGGGAAGGTTCAGTACACATTGCAAGGCTCATCAAAATATTTGAGGACCTTTATGTTAAGGAAAGGAGGATTGTGGAAATGGTTTAATTATACTATGAACAAGGAGTTGAAAATGACTTAAAGGGCCCCTGATGGTTTCTCATAATTACTTGGGGAGACTGGTTTCCACAATTTCTCTTAATGATTTAGAGAGTCAGGCTATTGATTCTCCTTTATATTCTAGTCATCTGTGTGTTTTTGCCTCTCCACCTACCTATATAGTGGGAAGAATTCCTCACCCTTGGGAGAAATGTTTCTGATGAAGTGCTGGACAGGGTCATTGATTCACAGAAACCCAACCAGTGCTGTATGCTGGTCTATACCACGGGGACCACGGGAGCACAGAAGGCAATTATGATCAGTCATGACAATGTAAGTGTCTTCCTCTGAGGCCCCCAAATCTAGGCCCCTATGTCTTCTGAAGGCCCTAGACATGGGCACTAGAAAGCAGTGTAATAGATCACAGGGATTCTACATCCCATGACTTAGCAATCAATGGGGGAGGAGACGTCTAACTTCTTGGGGTCTGAATTCTCCTGTCACTAGGTCCCCTAAAACACTCTTTATGGACTTATGTTTCATCCTTTGTAAAGTGACAGGGAGAAGGGGTCACTTGTAGATGAACCTTTTTAGAACTGACATTTTAAAATTTTATAATTTATAAATTGGAAAAACTAACATTGTACATTTTCCTAACATTTTGAAGGTATGATTATAACAGCAACCATAGTGATGTAGTATTTTAAATTTTGTTAAGTTCATTCATATATATTTCATTTGAATTCACCATAAACCTGAGCTAGGTATTATTATCTGCATTTTATAAATTAGGCAAGTAAATCTCAGAGAGGTTAATTCCAATTTACAAATTATAAAAATGAGGCTGATAGAAATTAAACTACTTGCTAATGGACGTATGATGTTAGAGTCAAAGTTGGAACTTAGGTCTCCAAATTCCAAGACCATTTCTCCTTCCAAACTCCCCTGTTACTGTTGAGGGCCCCACCATATTTCATTGTTTGATATGTTCAGTGTTTGATTATCCAGATGCAGTCCATTCTACTCTTAAAAGCTCCATGTTGTAGGGTGTTTTTCCCAAGCGGCCAGCCAAAATCTGTCTCTGTGCACTGGCAATCATCAATGGATCTAAGAGCTTTTATGAAGGACCTATTATATGCCAGACATTGTGGGGATATAAAATCCATCTTTGCATCAGCAATTATTGATCGATATGACTGCAGTCATGAAGTGCCTACTATGTGCCTGGCACCTTAGAGATACAAAATCCACCTCTGCATTGGCAATCACCAATTAATCAAACAGCATTTATGAAGGGCCTACTATGTGCCTGGCACCTTGGGGATACAAGGAAAAATAAAAATAGTTCCTGCCATAAAAGAACTCAGTGTAATGACCACATGCAGACAACTAGGTCCCTACAAGATACAGAGCAGGTAGATGGGAGGTAGAAGTGGAGGTGGGGGAGAACCGAGAAAGGCTTCTGGCTACAATGGAATTAGAGCTGATTCTTGAAAGGAGCCGTATCCAGTGGGTAGAGGTCAGGAGAAAGAGCTTCTAGGAAGGGAAAGCAGACAGGCCTTTGGGTCCTGAGCTGGGAGATGGGACATGGGATAGACTAGTATAGGGAGATAGGGCAGATTATATGAATGGGAATCCAAGACAAGAACAGAAATGTAGAAGAGATTCAGGTGGCCAACGACCAATGGGGGATTTTATATTTGCTCCTAGAGGTAACAGGGAGTCATGATGGCTGCAGTCAGTAAAAGGGCTGGGATTTCAACCCAGATTTTGTAGTTCTCGATTTATTACTACTCTGCTGACCTTTAATAATCAACATTCTGAGGAAGAAACTGAATCCCATTTCACATAAAGATAAATTTTAGGCAATTCCCCAGGCCCTGGATCTCCAGGAACTCAAACAGTAGCTAATTCACTGATGGATTGTCCTGGAATGTCTTGTATCTTAATAATCACAGCTGGTAGCTGTTGTGACCCTGGCCAAGTCACTTAACCCAATTGCCTCAGCAAAAATAGTAATACTAATAATAACAGCTAGCATTGATATAATACCTAGTTTGTGCCAGGCACATATCCAGATGTTGTCTCATTTGACCCCCACAACAACCCTGGGAGAATAGGTGTTATAATTCCCCCATTTCAGAGTTGAGGAAACTGAATCAAACAGTTAAGTGGTTAAGTGACCAATCCAGAGTCACTCAGTTCATGAGTGAAGTGGGATTTGAACTTCGGTTTTCTTGACTTCAGGCTCAGAGTGCCCTCCATTGTACCTACATCTGTGAGAATGTTATAGGAAAATGTTTTAGCTGGATAGACCCGTCCAGGTGTTCTTAACTTTGTGTCCATTGTAAGTAGACTCGAGAGGAGTCCATGAACTTGGATGGGAAAAAAAATATGGCTTTCTTTTAACGAATCTTTAACTGTAATGTATTTATTTATTTATTTTACTTTAATTGTAATTTAGCATTCCAGCCAGTTATTTAAAAGTATTCTTCTGGAACACAAAATTATGCAAATGTTAAATTTGTTGTTAATTTGTTAAATTCAATGTTAAAAACTATATTTGCATATATTTGGAAAAATAAAAAGCTATTTTTTCCTTAAGATTCTTCTTTAATAAAATTTCCTCGATATTTGATTTTTATTGTCATGAGTGTATTTCTTTTTTTTTTTTTTTGTATTGAAGCTTTTTATTTTCAAAACATATTCAAGGATAATTTTTCACCACTGACCCTTGCAAAATCATTCCTCTCTTCCCAGCCCCTCTCCTAGATGGCAAATAATTCACTATATGCTAAACATGGTAAATATATATTTGTAAATCCATATTTATACAATTATCTTGGAAAAAGTTAATTTTTAAAAAATATTGTTCTAAGGAGAGGGATATAGTCTTCCCAGACTGCTAGTGAAGTTCAGGACCTCTAAAAGGTTAAGAACCTCTGATCTAATTTAATCTCCTCATTTTAGAAATGGTCACATGAAGGCCAGAACTGGAGTCAGGGGACCAGAGCTCCCCACTTGTCCAAGGTCACATACAAGGTCAGGAATTGTATCTGGGCTAATGATTCCTATTAATTAGAGGTAGCTAGAGTATTCAGGGCATAGAGCTGGCCCTGGAGTCAGGAAGAACTGAATTCAAACGCGGCCTCTAATTCTGACTGCATTTAATCAGTACTTCTTCTCTTCCCCACTTTTCCCCACTTACACAACCTGTGTTTCAGATCACATGGACCACAATGGCTGTGCTCCAAAACCTTCCCTACACTTATCCCCCTGATAATCAAGAGATGCTGGTGAGCTACCTCCCCCTCTCTCTGATCACAGCTCAGATTTTTGAAATATGGATCCCTATCGCCATTGGGGCTGCCATCTTCTTTGCTGAACCTGAAGCCATGACGGTATGTGCCCCTGGGGGTAAGTGCAAGGTTTGAAATCCCAGCAGACAAAAGCAGCAGGTGAGACCCGGCTACGGAAGCCCATTCTAAACCTGGAGCCTCATTTAAAGGCAAACATCTCCCTTTGGGGTAATGGGTGCTGGGGTTATTTCATGTAATTCTCTGGTGTAAGTCAATGTACCTATAAAGACTCACTCTGTTGCCCGGTCTCTGCAGGCAATACAGGGGAATTATCATGGGATTGCAGGCCAAAGAAGGCATCCAAATACAGCAAACTCACTGCTGTGTGAGCTTCTATTCTTTTCTCCTCCTCCTTCCCCAACATCATGGTTGGAGAATCTTATAAATGGAAATGAACATGAAGCTTACCTGGAGAGAGAATGAGAATACTGGATTTGGAACCAGATAATCTAGTTTTTCATCTTTTCTGTCACTTACTATCCATATGACTTTAGCCCCTTTTCCTTTATGGATATCAAATTCCCCCATCAGTCAAATGAAGGGACTGGCTTTAATGGTCTAATCCAGCCAAAATAAACATATTATAGTAGAAAGATCACCACATCTTGAATCTATAGATTTAAGTTCAAATCCCACATCTAATGCTTTCTACTTTGTGTGATCTTGGTAATTTAATCTGCTTGGCTGTTAGTTTCCTCATCTGTAAAAGGGAAGGGAAGAATGGAATAAAACTGGATTAAGGGACCTCTGATTTTTAATCTCTTTCATCTCCAAATGAAATCAGTATGTACAAAACTGAGTTCATCTTAACTGAACTCAAACCTTCCCTTTTTCCTAAATTCTCTATTTCTCCTAAGGGTGCCATCATTCTCCCAATCATGCTAATCCAATTTAACAAAGTCTATTGATTTAAGTTCTTCTCCTCTTCTTTTTCTAGCCCTTCTTTCTTTGATTTCCTTCCTGAGCTTAAACAATCTATAACTCTTTAGTGATAGAAATGACGGTAAATGAGGTTAAGTGAGCTTGGAAATAACACAGATATTAATGCTAACTCTAGCTCTTGCTGTTCAAATGAATGTAATCGCGTAATACCAAGGATTGAATCCCTGAGTCCATTTATGCTGAAAATGGAATGTTAGAGATGGCATTAATCTTAGAATATAGAACATAGAATATCAGAATGGGGAATGAACTCATAATCTACAAGTCAGATCTGGAAGGGTCCTTTGAACCCTAAGAACTGGGAAGAATCTTTAAAACATAATCAACAAAAAGTTATCATGTGTTTATTAAATGCTTATTACATGCCAGCCACTATGCTAAGTGCTGGGGATAAAAAAGGCAAAAATAGTTCTTACTTTCAAGGAGTTCAGGGTTTTTTTGTTATATTTATTTATTCATCCATTTATTTAACTGGAGACAAAATGCCTTGTAAAAATATAGTCAGCTAATAAAAATATTTAAATAGAATAGGAAATTCCCAAGGGTAAAATGATGCTATCCAGATTTTTTTTAAAACATTCATTAAATTTTTTTTTTGAGTTCCAAATTTCTCTCTTCCTCCTTCCTCAGTGAGCTGGTAAGCAATTTGATATAGGTTATGCATGTGCAATCATGTGAAACATTTCCATATTATTCATGGTGTGAAAGAAAACACAGATGCAAAGGAAAAAAAAATAAAGTGAAAAATAGTATACTTTTATCTGCCTTCAGACTCCATCAGTTCTTTCTCTGAGAATAGCAGTTTTCATCATGAGTCCTTTGGAATTGTCTTGGATCATCGTATTGCTGAGAATGAACTCACACCCTAATGGGGGAGACAATATGTAATATCTACATATAAATAAGATGCATACAGACTAAATTGGAAATGATCAACAGTGGTACTAACAGTGAGAGAGTTAGATAAGGCTTCTTGTTGAAGGTGGGAATTTAGCTGGGACTTGAAAGAAGTCAAGGAAAATGGAAGGCAGAGATGAGGAATTTTTTTTTTGAGTGAAATTATTCTAGTCCCCTGGAGGACAACTAGAGAAAATGTCCTGAGTGCTTTTTGAGGAGAACTGTCAGGAGGTAAATGTCACTGAATTACTGAAGATGTAGAGACTAACGAAGAGACAAGACGGTAAGAAGGAGCCAGCTTATTAAGGCTTTATAAGGCAAACAGAGGATTCTTTATTTGATCTTGGAGGGATAGAAGGCCATTTGTTTAGATGAAGAAGAAAAAAGGGACAGGACAAAGCTTAAAGGGATCCTCATGGATAATGGGAAGAGCCTCTGTGAAGAAAGAGCATAAAAGGCTAAGAAGGAACAGTCACAGAAAGGGAGAATTGGGAGGGAAGAGTATCAGGAAAACCTAGGAGAGAAATGAGGAAAAGGGGAGAGGGTACAGAAAGGTCAAGGAGATGGAAGACTGAGAAAAGCTTGAAAAAATCAGAACGATAAGGGACTTTATGATTTAGACTATCAATGCTAGAACCTAGAATGACAGAACCAGAAGGAATTTAGGACTTAGAATGTCAGGGCTGGGAGGGTTCTTAGAACCCAGGATGTCAGAGCTGGGAGGGCCCTTAGAACCCAGGGTGTCAGAGCTGGGAGGGCCCTTAGAACCCAGACTGTCAGAGCTGGGAGGGCCCTTAGAACCCAGGATGTCAGAGCTGGGAGGGCCCTTAGAACCCAGACTGTCAGAGCTGGGAGGGCCCTTAGAACCCAGGGTGTCAGAGCTGGGAGGGTCCTTAGAACCCAGACTGTCAGAGCTGGGAGGGCCCTTAGAACCCAGACTGTTAGAGCTGGGAGGGCTCTTAGAACCCAGGATGTCAGAGCTGGGAGGGCCCTTAGAACCCAGACTGTAAGAGCTGGGAGGGCCCTTAGAACCTAAGATGTCAGAGCTGGGAGGGCTCTTAGAACCCAGGAGGTCAGAGCTAGGAGGGCCCTTAGAACCCAGGAGGTCAGAGCTGGAAGGGCCCTCAAAATCTGGAAAGTCAGACCTGGGTTGCAGTCTCAGAATAGAGAAAATTGCATGCCAGTGGATCTTAGAAGATATTCTTTGCAATGGAACAAAACAAATATTTATTTAGTGCTTGAGTATATTACTGCTTTAGAGGCCAAGAAAGATAGTTAAGATAATGTCCATGTCTTCATGGAGGTCACCATCAAATGGGGGAAATAAGATACCAAAATGGATGGTTACACTACATAAAAATTACATTTGGTAAAGCAATGGAAAATCTCAAAAGAAAGTTTCTATGTGAAGGTTATTGGGGGTTTATGGGGAAGGTTATTACCAACAAAAGGGAAGGGGCTTGGACATTAAAAGAGAATTCTCTTTCTGGAGAAGGTGGCATTTGAACTGGATTTTTGAATTAAAGATAGAAATTCAACAGATGAAGAGGAGGAGGGAGATAGAAAACAGTGTGAACCAAAATTGGAAATGGGAGAGTCCGGGATATATTTGGGAGAAAGAGAGTTCTCCAGTTTGAAATGGAGCTTGAAATTAATAAACTGGAGGTATGGGTGATAGTAACATGGTGGGGGTTTGTACCAGGTTGTGAAGGATGAGCTGAGAAACCTTAAGTTTCTCAGATCTAATTTGATGCCTTTCCTTTGATAATAAACCCGAGGCCTAGAATGGATTAGGAACTTGGGTCAGTGGCAAGCCTGAGACTTACTTGAGGCCTTCTGGCTCCCAGTCTAGAGAGTTTTCATAATTCTTTTCTGATTTCTTGATCTTCATCATGTTAGATTCGGGAATCTCTGATAAACACACTGCGGGAGGTGAGACCTACTACCTTCTGTGGAGTTCCTGAAATCTGGGAAGAGATACAGCAGAAGCTGTATTCAG